>NW_013810013.1:0-706 GCF_000517525.1 Limulus polyphemus
GTATTGTTAAATCTTGTATCTTCTTTTTGATAGTACACGGTATTGTTAAATCTTGTGTCTTCTTATTGACAGTACACAGTATTGTTAAATCTTGTGTCTACTTATTGTCAGTACACAGTATCGTTAAATCGTGTGGCTTGTCAGTGATAGTACACAGTATCTTTAAATCTTGTGGCTTGTTATTGACAGTACACAGTATTGTTAAATCTTGTGTCTTCTTATTGAGAGTAAAAAGTATCGTTAAATCGTGTGGCTTGTCAGTGATAGTACACGGTATCGTTAAATCCTATAGCTTGTTATTGACAGTACACAGTATTGTTAAATCTGTGTCTTCTTATTGACAGTACACAGTATTTTTAAATCTTGTGTCTTCTTATTGACAGTACACAGTATTGTTAAATCTTGTGTCTTCTTATTGACACTACACAGTATTGTTAAATCTTGTGTCTTCTTTTTGATAGTACACAGTATCGTTAAATCTTGTCTCTTCTTATAAACAGTACACAGTATCGTTAAATGTTGTGGCTTGTTATTCACAGTACACAGTATTGTTAAATCTGTCAATAACAAGCCAGAAGATTTAACGATATTGTTTGCTAGTGTACTATCAATAAGAAGACACAAGATTTAACAATACTGTGTACTGTCAATAAGTAAGACACAAGAAAGTATTGTTAAATCTTATGTCTTCTTATTGACACTACAC
>NW_013810014.1:0-1304 GCF_000517525.1 Limulus polyphemus
ACACGTTTATAGGATGAGTATTGTGGTGTGTTAGACACGTTTATAGGATGAGTATTGTTGTGTGTTAGAAACATTTAGAATATAAGTGTTGGGTGTTAGCCACATTTATAGTATGAGCATTGTGGTTGGTTAAATACAATTAGAGGATGAGTATTGTGGTGTGTTAGAGACGTTTAGAGGATGAGTATTGTGGTATGTTAGACACGTTTACGGGATGAGTATTGTTGTGTGTTAGACACATTTAGAATATAAGTATTGTGGTGTTAGCCACAGTTAGATGTATTTAATCTACCACAATGCTCATCCTTTAGAGGATGAGTATTGTGGTGTGTTGGACACGTTTAGAGGATGAGTATTGTGGTATGTTAGACACGTTTAGAGGACACCACAATACTCACATCCTCTAAACGTGTCCAACACACACAATACTCATCCTCTAAACGTGTCTAACACTTGTGGTATGTTAGACACGTTTAGAGGATGAGTATTGTGGTGTGTTAGACACGTTTAAAGGATGAGTATTGTGGTGTGTTAGACACGTTTAGAATATAAGTATTGTGGTGTGTTAGACACTTTTAGAGGATGGGTATTGTGGGGGTATTGTGGTGTGTTAGAAACATTTAGAATATAAGTGTTGGGGTGTTAGCCACATTTAGAGGATGAGTATTGTGGTGTGTTAGACACGTTTAGAAGATGAGTATTGTGGTGTGTTGGACACGTTTAGAGGATGAGTATTGTGGTGTGTTAGACACGTTTATAGGATGAGTAATTTTGTGTGTTAGACACATTTAGAATATAAGTATTGTGGTGTTAGCCACATTTAGAGGATGAGCATTGTGGTAGGTTAAATACATTTAGAGGATGAGTATTGTGGTGTGTTAGACACGTGTACGGGATGAGTATTGTTGTGTGTTAGACACGTGTACGGGATGAGTATGGTTGTGTGTTAGACACGTTTAGAGGATGAGTATTGTGGTGTGTTGGACATGTTTAGAGGATGAGTATATTGGTGTGTTAGACACGTTTATAGGATGAGTATTGTTGTGTGTTAGACACATTTAGAATATAAGTATTGTGGTGTTAGCCACATTTAGAGGAGGCTAAATGTATTTAACCTACCACAATGCTCCTCTAAACATGTCTAACACACCACAATACTCATCCTAATGAGTATTGTGGTATGTTAGACACGTTTAGAGGATGAGTATTGTGGTGTGTTAGACACGTTTAGAGGATGAGTATTGTTTTGTGTTAGACACGTTTACGGGATGAGTATTGTGGTGTGTTAGACACGTTTAAACGGT
>NW_013810015.1:0-1055 GCF_000517525.1 Limulus polyphemus
TCAGAAAAAAAATCCAAAATGCAGATTTTTTTAGTAAGTCATTTTTAGAAAAGGATGGAGGTTGGGAGTAACATGTAGTAGAATTATTAGGGTGGTATTTATTCTACTTTAAGGATTTTTTAGAACTTTTAAGGGTAGAGGATGGTAGGCATTGTTTAGTAGAAATATATTTTTTTCGGGTGGCTTGATTTTATTTTATTCTACTTTTAACTTTATTACATCTTTTTAAGGGTAACTGCTTTCCCACAACTGGCTGTAGACAGTGAAAGGCAGTAAGAGTTGAGACGTTGTGGATGTAAGCACTCAACTCTGTACCCTCATTGGATTTTCCACGATTACTGATTGGTTTCTTATCTGCTTTTTGGATTTTATCTGATAGATGGGATATCCCCAACGCTTTTTGGGTGCTATTATCACAGGCAATTTCCGATATGACTTTTGGATAACGACTAGAAAGTGGAAAGGTTTTTTTTGTTTCTTTAAATAGAGTTTTGAATTTATATTAAGTTCATTAATGTTTTATAGTGCTGATTTTGATCCCCTATTGACAATTAATGCAATTGATATAATAGTTTTGAAGCTATATCTCTTATTATTTAAAGAAAAATTATGTTAGGGTGTTGATTTATCGCCCTTACTCCTTTTTATTATTATTAAATATTATCTATCTTGTATACTGTCTCATTGCCTAATTAGCTATTCGACAATTTTTCTAATTAAGCTACTGAGATAAATAGAAAAGTTACATGCAATAGTTGTAGATGGTTAACTTGTTCTGAAGCCATGGATTTTCAACATGTACTGCACGATATACCACTGTGTAAAATGTATAATGTAATTTATTTACTAACTTGTGGTTTTAAGTATGTAGGGCAAACAACCAATCCTTTACATCTAAGGATTAACCTGTATAGATCTCATAGTAATTAGGGCTTTCCTCATTCTATTGAAATAGATCATTTTTAATAAACATTCTTTCATTAATGCAAATATAACTATTTTGGATAAGGTTTACCATGAAAATCTATTAGCAGAAAAAAGAAGAATATTTATTT
>NW_013810016.1:0-908 GCF_000517525.1 Limulus polyphemus
TACCTCAGTACTTTTATTTCACTACTTGAATGTACCTCACTACTTTTATATTTCACTAATGAATGTACTTCACTATTTATATATTTCACTAGTGAATGTACCTCACTACTTTTATATTTCACTAGTGAATGTACTTCACTACTTTTATATTTCACTAGTGAATGTACCTCAGTACTTTTATTTCACTACTTGAATGTACCTCACTACTTTTATATTTCACTAATGAATGTACTTCACTATTTATATATTTCACTACTGGAATGTACTTCACTACTTTTATATTTCAATACATGAATGTATCTCACTACTTTTATATTTCACTACGTAAATGTACTTCACTACTTTTATATTTCACTAGTGAATGTTCCTCACTACTTTTATATTTCACTAGTGAATGTACCTCAATACTGTTATATTTCACTAGTGAATGTACCTCACTACTTATATATTTCACTAGTGAATGTTCCTCACTACTTTTATATTTCACTAGTGAATGTACTTCACTACTTTTATATTTCACTAGTGAATGTACCTCACTACTTATATATTTCACTAGTGAATGCACCTCACTACTTTTATATTTCACTAGTGAAATGTACTTCACTACTTTTATATTTCACTAGTGAATGTACCTCAGTACTTTTATTTCACTACTTGAATGTACCTCACTACTTTTATATTTCACTAATGAATGTACTTCACTATTTATATATTTCACTAGTGAATGTACTTCACTACTTTTATATTTCACTAGTGAATGTACCTCAGTACTTTTATTTCACTACTTGAATGTACCTCACTACTTTTATATTTCACTAATGAATGTACTTCACTATTTATATATTTCACTAGTGAATGTACCTCACTACTTTTATATTTCACTAGTGAATGTACTTCACTACTTTTAT
>NW_013810017.1:0-505 GCF_000517525.1 Limulus polyphemus
AGTCGGAAGTGGTTTGTTGTTTGATATTCGCATAGAGAATTCATTTTTAATCACCAATGATAATTCTGTCAAAAAATGGTTCAAGCGCATTACGTGTCAGAAGAGACTAAGCAACGTTCACACGTTGGAAACGATGATCATTGGAGAGTTCGTGAGGCACCTAAACACCTTCTTTATGGAGTTTGCCCATATTCCTTAGATGTTTACGTATTTTTTCATGAGAGAAATGCAATTTTAGGGCCATTTCACCAGTATGTTGCCTTGAGTTAGACTCAACAATCGTCTTCAGAGCATCAACATAAATTCCAACATGATGGCCCCTGCCATCACAGTTTTTAAGGCTAAAGTCACCTGAATGAAATTTGCTAAACCATCGTTGACATTTACGAACGTTCAAAACATTTCCATAAACTTCTTTGATATTCTTTGTGGCTACAGACGCGTTGTTTCTCTTCTTGTATTCAAACAGCATTACATGCCAAATGTGTGTTTCGTCGTGTTCCAT
>NW_013810018.1:0-505 GCF_000517525.1 Limulus polyphemus
AAGAAGAATACTACCAATAAGTCAGCTTCGGGAAACCAGTAGTGGTTGGTGTTGAGGGATGCCCACCAACCCCCATCGTGAAAGTCCCAACAGCTAAGTGTAAAATGGTAAGCACACATAGTGTCTATGTGACAAGAAAGCTGGATGGCCAAAAGTGCAACTTTGTCATAAATTCTGTGTCTCAGCAAACCCTTGTGAGTTTCCAGGTGCTGGATCACAAAGGAGTACCAGAAGCTGTACAGAAGCTCTGTGGTGTTACAGGACATTATACAAGGTTGTGGGGACCAGTGTGGGTAACTATTGAGCTCATGGGCATGAAGGATAGACACAAAGTATACTTGGGGTGATATTGAATACCCATACATATTAGAGTTGGACTACTTACTACCGAGAAAGTGTAATTAATTTTGATAAAATGACGTTTGGGAACAACAAAGGCCAAATCCCGGTAAATGTTAAAAGAGAGGTTGAACTAACCAGGTGTCATCAAGTTGAAGTCAAAGTG
>NW_013810019.1:0-724 GCF_000517525.1 Limulus polyphemus
GTGTTAGACGTAACGAAAACAGTCTGAATGTAGTTTAGTGTTAGACGTAACGAACACAACGTGTCTGAATGTGTTAGACGTACCGAAAACAAAGTGTCTGAATGTAGTTTAGTGTTAGACGTAACGAAAACAACGTGTCTGAATGTAGTTTAGTGTTAGACGTACCGAAAACAACATGTCGAATGTAGTTTAGTGTTAGACGTACCGTAAACAACATGCCTGAATGTAGTTTAGTGTTAGACGTACCGAAAACAACGTGTCTGAATGTAGTTTAGTGTTAGACGTACCGAAAACAACATGTATGAATGTAGTTTAGTGTTAGGCGTACCATGCTAACGAAAACAAAGTGTCTGAATGTAGCTTAGTGTTAGACGTACCGAAAACAAAGTGTCTGAATGTAGTTTAGTGTTAGACGTACCGAAAACAACATGTCTGAATGTAGTTTAGTGTTAGACTAGACGTACCGTAAACAACATGTCTGAATGTAGTTTAGTGTTAGACGTACCGAAAACAAAGTGTCTGAATGTAGTTTAGTGTTAGACGTACCGAAAACAAAGTGTCTGAATGTCCACTGATTTCCTTTCCTTACTGTGTTACGTCCACCGACTTTGTCTCTTCCTTACTGTGTTCTGTCCAAGCCCATTCATTGGCTGTCTCACAGTTAATTTCATGGTCTAACAACATATTCTTGACAAGATTTTCAAACCCTTCATAAACCCAGTAC
>NW_013810020.1:0-505 GCF_000517525.1 Limulus polyphemus
GGAGATTGGCTCGGCTAGTGCAACTCTGGATACCATTTTCTTCCTGCCACTTTTGGGTATTTCTAGCAGTGTGACACGGTGCTCCATCTTTCTGGAACAACGCTGTGTTCTTGTCCACGAAACCCGAGGAATAAAGTGGCAAGAGTCCTTTCGACGTATTTTGCAAAATTTATGTTGCCAACGCACTCCACTAAGCTCGATCTCCCACCAACCCAAACAGCTCCCCAAACCATCACGCTGAAACCACCATACTTAACAGTTGGCTGCAATCTGTTGAGCCAAAACTCTTGGTGAGGCATTCTCCAGACCAATATCCTTCCACTGTCCGAAAATTGAGCGAATCTTGATTCGTCTGAGAACAATACGGTATTCCAAAAGTCCAGAGGCTTGGTCATCATATCACTTGCCAACTTCTTTCGTCTGACTATGTTGGCAGGTCTTAATAAGGGCTTCCGTCTAGCTGCTCTGCAACGATAACCCAATCTGTGGATAATCCGTTGAACAG
>NW_013810021.1:0-504 GCF_000517525.1 Limulus polyphemus
GTGCCACGTTGGTGACAAAATATGATGATGAAAAAATACGAGTTGATATAGGATACTGACTGTTGATCGTGTTTCACACGTTTTGATCTTTAAATCAACTAGATTCATTATCGCCTTAAAACCAGCGTTCATAAATGTAAAAAAACAAAAGAAGAAATGTGGTGAAGACACGATCTGCAATAACATTTAATTACACTGTGGATATTAGTTTACCTTCTAAAGAATGTATCTGTTATCAATGCACTATTTACTACAGCTTGAACTGTCAAATATCGTGGAAAATTATTAAGTGTTTGTTTTCCCATATTTATAACCTATTGTCGGTCAAAGCAAAAGTAAAACACTATTCACTACGCCATATCACACATTTTGAATACCTAATTGTTAACAGTTTGAACTTCCATGTTTATGTCCGAGATAAGAAGTTTTGGACTAGTTCTTGTCTCCAATATGACAATTCTCATGCTACTTTTGGAGTTATTTGAAACGTGCCTACAAAACTAG
>NW_013810022.1:0-506 GCF_000517525.1 Limulus polyphemus
TAACAACTTATTGGAAAAGTAAAGACATTTAATTACATGTTGAAATTAGGGCTCCTATGTAACAGTTTTTTATTAAATGAATTTTATTATAAACTTAAAATTCAGATACTGCATAAATATATGTGGTTAAAGTGTTCAATCCTTTGTACGTAGTTACTCTCTATCATATCTAAGTGGTTTATCTTTTTTATTTTGGTTTTACAATATGTATTTTTTTAATGTTTATTATGTAAACATGCAATTTTGTCGTAATTTTAAGATACTATAAAATAAAACCAGTCGTAAGTAGACTCAGATTTAAAAGGTTATCCACTTCAATTGTGTTTATGATTTACTCTTAAAGTGAAGAATCGTATTAAGTAATAATTTTTTTTGGAAGAGTGATGAACTAAAAAATGACCAAAGAAAATGCATTGGGACTTAGTTCACCTAAAATCTCATAGATGGCAGCCAGCTCGAAATTTACAATTACAATAATAGGGTCGGAATGTTTTCATTTACAAAGA
>NW_013810023.1:0-350 GCF_000517525.1 Limulus polyphemus
CTGTGGTTCATATACACCAAAGTATGGTGTATCTTTTCATTATTACACACAGTACTTGCTACTGAATAACATACCTCTACTACTGAATAACATACCTCTACTGTGGTTCATATACACCAGACTATAGTGTGTCTCTTCATTATTACACACAGTACTTGCTACTGAACAACATACCTCTGCTATGGTTCATATACATGAAAGTATAATGTATCTCTTCATTATTACACACAGGACATACTAATGAATAACATACTTCTACTGTGGTTCATATACACCAAAGTATAGTTTATATCTTCATTATTACACACAGGACTTGCTACTGAATAACATACTTCTACAGTGGTTCATAT
>NW_013810024.1:0-505 GCF_000517525.1 Limulus polyphemus
AGCTGCATATTTTTATTGCCCAGAAACATAAAAAAGTCATAAAAGTACACAATCTAACAACGATATTTGGTTATACTTTTGTTACTAAGCAACATGACATAAAAGCCATTGTTGGAACGTGATGTTACCAAAACACACTGTTTTTTTATATATTAGAAGTTGTTAATCTAAGTAATGTTTACCAATAATTATTCTATGAATACACCGAGAATTCATTTCATGAATGATTTTAATTTTGATTGGCTCACAAAGGAATTTACCGACGTTTGACGGGCTGTACGTAATAAATTAAAAATAAACGACATTCCTATTAACATTCATGAACTAACTGCCAGTTATTTGTCTGTTTGTTTAAAAGTTATAAAAACTTTCTACTTCTACAAATTAAAATACTTGAGTGGATATCTAAATATTTAGGTGCTAGTTCAGGAATAGGTAGAGCCAATGCTGTGTTGTTCTCACGTCTGGGAGCGAGGCTAGCTCTGACTGGAAGGAACCAAGAAAA
>NW_013810025.1:0-505 GCF_000517525.1 Limulus polyphemus
ATTTCTTGTGTTTCTGCTACTTCTAAATTATTTAAGTACAGTTAGTCTCACTTTGTAAGAAATATTTACACGCGTTGACAGATTTACCAGTTGCCCCAGGGCTGAAACGACAACATGTTTAGTACCTATATAATTGGTTCACAATAAAAGTTCCAACGATTCAAAAGCTAATAAACAAGAACTTGAATGTAATACACAAGTTTCCACCTACACCTACAAATCAACGGATGATTTCATGAGAAACTTAACTAATGATAATAGAACCACAAGAATCCCGTTTTTACTAAACACTTCACTACTTAACGTACGAGGATAGATATATCAAAATGTGATCATTATGAAAACTTGGCTGACTGAAAATATTTCTTAACAACTTTGTGAAATTATTAGTCTAGTTCGTGGTCGTTAAGTGAATCAAACTGTAAACTTACAGGAAGCTTAATTTACCTTCCCGTTAGAAGTAAATCGAATGAACAGGTCCAAATTATCAAACCATTACTGAAAG
>NW_013810026.1:0-504 GCF_000517525.1 Limulus polyphemus
AAAGCTAAGTGTGCAGCGAAAGGTGTGTCATGGTAAGTTTTCATGACTTTGGTTCTTAGTTTAGTTGGTACTACTATTTGTAAAGTTCTACCGTCCTTAACTTTTCTACATAGAATATCTGAATCTATCGTGTACTCTGTTTCGTTTCCTTGCGTTACTTTACTACGTAAATTATTTATTTCGGGATCTTTCTTTTGTTCACTAATTATATGATCTATATCCCAAATTACTTCTGATTCGTTTTCATGTTCAGATTGCGGTTCGTTTATTTGATTGATCATTTGTTTTTCGATCGTTTCGTTACATTCTACTCTAATTCTACTCAGAGCGTCTACGTTAGAATGTTTTTTACCTGGTCTATGTATTATCTCAAAATCATAATCTTGTAATAATAAAGACCATCTAGCTAATCTAGATGAAGGGTCTTTTAATGTCATTAACCGTTTTAGAGGTGCATGATCTGTAATAATGGTAAACTTTCGGCCATATAAATAACAACGAAAA
>NW_013810027.1:0-547 GCF_000517525.1 Limulus polyphemus
GAACAACTCAACGAACACGTAGGTGTAACTCTAGTTACCGAATTTATAACCACCATACTAATCTTTAGCCTTATTTGGTACAACTAATCCAAGAACACCTAAGTGTAACTCTAGTTTCCGAATTTATATCCACCATACTCATCTTTATGCCTTACTTTGTACAACTACTACATGAACACCTAGGTGTAGCTCTAGTTACCGAATGTTTAACCCCTATACTAATCTTTAGCGTTATTTGGTACAACAACTTCACGAACACCTAGGTGTAACTCTTGTTACAGAATTTATAACCACCATACTCATCTTTAGCCTTACTTGGTACAACTACTGTACGAACACTTAGGTGTAACTCTAGTTTCCGAATTTATAACCACCATGCTCATCCTTAGCCTTACTTGGTTCAACTACTCCATAAATATCTAGGTGTAACAATAGTTACCGAATTTATATCCAACATACTCATCTTTAGCCTTACTTGGTACAACTACAACATGAACACCTAGTTGGTAACCATAGTTACCAAATTTATAACCACCATACTCATCTT
>NW_013810028.1:0-505 GCF_000517525.1 Limulus polyphemus
GGAATTGGCAAAGTTTTGTAATAGTCGCCAAGATGACTGGGATGTCTTATTCCCTCCACTGTTGATGGCCTATAGGATAGCAGAGCATGAAATCACTGGATACACTCCAGCAAAGTTGATGTTTCGTCAGGAACATCGGTTGCCAGTGAATCTGTTAAAAGGACGCCCACCTTATGAAGAGTTGCCTGAAAATGTGTCAGAGTTTGTGAAAGTGTTATCGGAAAGGATGGATGATATTCACCATCAAGTGCGTTCAAACTTGAAAACGTCTGCTGATTCGATGAAGTTAACTTATGATAAGAGATCTACTGAATTCAGTTTTGTACCAGGAGACAAGGTGTGGTTGTATAATCCCAGGAAGACCAAAGGGAAGTCTCCTAAGTTGTCTTCTCCATAGGAACGCCCATATGACATAGTGGATCATCTCTCAGACGTGACTTTCCGGATAAAATGTGGTCGGCGAGGTAAGCCAAAGGTGTTGCATGCCAACAGGCTTTGACATTAT
>NW_013810029.1:0-616 GCF_000517525.1 Limulus polyphemus
TCTTGTGTCTTCTTATTGGCAGTACACATAATCGTTAAATCTTGTGGCTTGTTATTGATAGTACACAGTATCGTTAAATCTTGTGTCTTCTTATTGACAGTACACAGTATTGTTAAATATTTTGTCTTCTTATTGACAGTACACAGTTTCGATAAATCTTGTGGATTGTTAGTGACAGTACACAGTATCGTTAAATCTTGTGTATTCTTATCGACAGTGAACAGTATTGTTAAATTCTGTGGCTTCTTATTGACAGTACACAGTATCGTTAAATTTTGTGGCTTGTTATTGATAGTACACAGTATCGTTAAATCATGTTTATTCTTATTGACAGTACACAGCATTGTTAAAACTTGTGTCTTTTTATTGACAGTATACAGTATCGTTAAATCTTGTGGTTTGTTAGTGTTAGTACACAGTATTGTGAAATCTTGTCTTATTTTTGATAATACATAGTATTGTTAAATCTTGTGTCTTCTTATTGACAGTACACAGTATTGTTAAATATTTTGTCTTCTTATTGACAGTACACAGTTTCGTTAAATCTTGTGGCTTGTTATTGATAGTACACAGTTTCGTTAAATCTTGTGGCTTGTTATTGATAGTACACAGTATC
>NW_013810030.1:0-1155 GCF_000517525.1 Limulus polyphemus
CGATGAGTATGGTTGTTATTAATTCGGTAATAGAGTTACACCTAGGTGTTCGTGGAGTTGGTGTACCAAATAACGCTAAAGATGAGTATGGTGGTTGATATTTCGGTAACTATAGTTACACATAGGTGTTCATGTAGTAGTTGTTCCAAGTAAAGCTAAAGATGAGTATGGTGTTAATAAATTCGGTAACTAGAGTTACACTTAGGTATTCGTGGAGTTGTTGTACCAAATAATGCTACAGATGAGTATGGTGGTTACAAATATGGTAACTAGAGTTATACCTAGGTGTTCGTGGAGTTGATGTACCAAATAACGCTAACAATGAGTATGGTGTTTATAAATTCGGTAACTAGAGTTACCCCTATGTGTTCATGGAGTAGTTGTACCAAGTAAGGCTAAAGATGAAGTTACAGAATTCATAACCATCATACTCATCTTTAGCTTTACTTTGTACAACTACTTCATGAACACTTAGGTGTAACTCTAGTTACAGAATTTATAACCACCATACTCATCTTTAGCGATATCTGGTAAAAACTCCACGAACACCTATGTGTAACTTTAGTCACCGAATTTGTAACCACCATACTCATCTTTAGCGTTATTTGGTACAATAACTCCACGAACACCTAGGTGTAACTCTAGTTACAGAATTTATAACCACCATATTCATCTTTAGCCTTATTTGGTACAACTACTCCATGAACACTTAGGTGTAGCTATAGTTACAGAATTTACAACCACCATTACTCATCTTTAGCCTTACTTGTTACAAATACTCCGTGATCACCTAGGTGTAACTCTAGTTACCGAATTTATAACCACCATACTCATCTTTAGCCTTACTTGGTACAACTACTCCATTAACACCTAGGTTTAACTCTTGTTACCGAATTTATAACCACCATATTATATTTACATCTAGGTGTTCATGGAGTAGTTGTGCCAAGTAAGGCTAAAGATGAATATGGTGGTTATAAATTCTGTAACTAGAGTTACACCTAGGAATTCGTCAAGTTGTTGTACCAAATAACGATGAAGATGAGTATGGTGGTTACAAATTCGGGTAACTAGAGTTACACCTAGGTGTTCGTGGAGTTGGTGTACCAAATAATGCTAAGGATGAGTATGGGGGTTATTATTTCGGTAACTATA
>NW_013810031.1:0-696 GCF_000517525.1 Limulus polyphemus
AGGAAACAGCAGCTAAGTTGTAATCCAAAATGATTCACAGGATGTAGATGTAAGTTTACCCAAGGAAACAGCAGCTAAGTTGTAACCCAAAATTATTCACAGGGTGTAGATGTAAGTTACTCAAGGAAACAGGATGTAGATGTAAGTTTACCCAAGGAAACAGCAGCTAAGTTGTAACCCAAAATGATTCACAGCATGTAGATGTAAGTTTACCCAAGGAAACAGCAGCTAAGTTGTAACCCAAAATGATTCACAGCATGTAGATGTAAGTTTACCCAAGGAAACAGCAGCTAAGTTGTAACCCAAAAGTGATTCACAGGGTGTAGATGTAAGTTTACCCAAGGAACAGCAGCTAAGTTGTAACCAAAAGTGATTCACAGGATGTAGATATAAGTTTACTCAAGGAAGCAGCAGCTAAGTTGTAACCAAAAGTGATCCACAGAATGTAGATGTAAGTTTACCCAAGGAAACAGCAGCTAAGTTGTAACCCAAAATTATTCACAGGGTGTAGATGTAAGTTTACCCAAGGAAACAGCTGCTAAGTGTAACCCAAAATTATTCACAGGGTGTAGATGTAAGTTTACCCAAGGAAACAGCAGCTAAGTTGTAACCCAAAATTATTCACAGGGTGTAGATGTAAGTTTACCCAAGGAAACAGCAGCTAAGTTGTAACCCAAAATTATTCACAGGGTGTAG
>NW_013810032.1:0-495 GCF_000517525.1 Limulus polyphemus
CCTTGCGAAATTACATACAAAACTCTAGATTTCTAGTTTTAGTTTTACGAATTTTTTGGTCGTTTTATGTTACTCTTTTATTGGCTTCCATTAAAACGCATGTGTACTGCAGTGAAGCTTTTTGTTAACGATTGTTTCTCGATTTGTTGTTACCAGAGGGTTCTTAATTGATGGTTCTTCGCCAAATTTGGTATGTAGGTACACTTTATCGTTACGCAGTTTCATGCAGAGTTTTACCTTCCTACTATTCGTTTTAAGGGAGTTATGGAAGGTTTTTCGTTTTGTACCAGTACTTCGTTCCATTTGAATTTTGTTATGAACGTTCGTTGCGTACTTGCGTATTTACATGCAAAATTCTAGTTTTGTATTATCATTTCTGAGTCTTTTCTGGTCCATTTTGTTACTACTCTATTGGCTTTCTGAAAGAGTATGTGTACTGCAGTGTAGCTTTTTGATATTGCGCTGTTATAGATTTCTTGCCATCAGAGGGTTCTA
>NW_013810033.1:0-1540 GCF_000517525.1 Limulus polyphemus
TAACATAGGTAAATATCAGTATCAATTACTGTAGTATCATATATATATAACATAGGTAATTATCAGTATCATATACTGTAGTATCAGAGATATACATAACATAGGTAAATATCAGTATCAATTACAGTACTATCATATATACATAACATAGGTAAATATCGGTATCAATTACAGTAATATCATATATACATAACATAAGTAAATATCAGTATCAGTTACTGTAGTATCATAGATACATAACATAGGTAAATATCAGTATCAATTACAGTAGTATCATATATACATAACATAGATAAATATCAGTATCAATTACTTTAGTGTCATATATACATAACATAGGTAAATATCAGTATCAATTACTGTAGTATCATATATACATAACATAGATAAATATCAGTATCAATTACTGTAGTATCATATATACATAATCTAGGTAAATATCAGTATCAATTACTGTAGTATCATATATACATAACGTAGGTAAATATCAGTATCAATTACTGTCTGGTATTAACCTTCGTTATGTATATATGACACTACAGTAATTGATACTGATATTAACTATGTTATATATATATATATATATATCTATGATAATACAGTAATTGATACTGATATTTACCTGTGTTATGTATATATGATACTAAAGTAATTGATACTGATATTTATCTATGTTATGTATATATTATACTACAATAACTGAGACTGATATTTACCTATGTTATGTATATATGATACTACAGTAACTAATACTGATATTTACCTATGTTATGTATATATGATACTAGTAACTGATTCTGATATTTACCTATGTTATGTATATATGATACTACAGTAATTGATACTGATATTTACCTATGTTATGTATATATGATACTACTAGTATCAAATAAAATACATAACATAGGTAAATATCAGTATCATTTACTGTAGTACTACAGTAATTGATACTGATATTTACCTATGTTATGTATATATGATACTACTGTAATTTATACTAATATTTACCTATGTTATATATATATATGACACTACAGTAATTGATACTGATATTTACCTATGTTATATACATATGACACTACAGTAATTGATACTGATATTTACCTATGTTATATATATATGATACTACAGTAACTCATACTGATATTTACCTATGTTATGTATATCTATGATACTACAGTAATTGATACTGATAATTACCTATGTTATATATATATGATACTACAGTAATTGATACTGATATTTACCTATGTTATTTATATATATATGATACTAAAGTAATTGATACTGATATTTACCTATGTTATGTATATATATGATACAACTGTAATTGATACTGATATTTCCCTATGTTATATATATATATACATATATATATATGATATAAATATCAGTATCAATTACAGTAGTATCATATATACATAACATAGGGAAATATCAGTATCAATTACTTTAATATCATGTGTACATAATATAGTTTAATGTCAGTATCAATTACTGTATTATCATATATATATATATATATATATATATATAACAG
>NW_013810034.1:0-1854 GCF_000517525.1 Limulus polyphemus
CCTAGGGGTTCATGGAGTAGTTGTACCAAGTAAGGCTAAAGATAAGTATGGTTGTTAAAAATTCTGTAACTAGAGTTACACCTATGTGTTCATGGAGTAATTGTACCAAGTAAGGCTAAAGATGAGTATGGTGTTTATAAATTCGGACACTAGAGTAACACCCATGAACACCTATAGTAGTTGTACCAAGTAAGGCTAAAGATGAGTATGGCGATTATAAATTCGGTAACTAGAGTTACACCTGGTACAACTACTCCATAAACACCTATTTGTAACTATAGTTACCAAATTTATAACCATCATACTCATCATTAGCCTTACTTGGTACAACTTCTAAATGAACATTTAGTTATAACTCTAGTTTCCGATTTTTAATAATCATAATACTCATCTTTAGCCTTACTTGGTACAACTACTCCATGAACACCTAGTTGTAACTCTAGTTACCGAATGTGTAACCACCAAACTCATCTGTAGCCTTACTTGGTACAACAACTCCACGAATACCTAGGTATAACTCTAGTTTCAGAATTTATAACCACCATACTCATCTTTAGCCTTACTTGGTACAACTACTCCATGAAAACCTAGTTGTAACTCTAGTTACCGAATGTGTAACCCCATACTCATCTTTAGCGTTATTTGGTACAACAACTCCACGAATACTTAGATGTAACTCTAGTTACCGAATTTATAACCAACATACTCATCTTTAGCCTTATTTGGTACAACTACTCTATGAACGCACAAGTAAGGCTAAAAATGAGTATGGTGGTTATAAATTCGGTGACTATAGTTACACGTAGGAGTTTATGGAGTATTTGTACCAAGTAAGGCTGAAGATTAGTATGGTGGTTATAAATTTCTTAACAATAGTTACACCTAGGTGTTCATGTTGTAGTTGTACCAAGTAAGGCTAAAGATGAGTATGTTGCATATAAATTCGGTAAATATAGTTACACCTAGGTATTTATGGAGTAGTTGTACCAAATAAGGTTAAAATGAGTATGGTGGTTATAAATTCTGTAACAAGAGTTACACCTAGGTGTTGATGGAGTAGTTGTACCAAGTAAGGCTAAAGATGAGTATGGTGGTTATAAATTCGGAAACTAGAGTTACAACTAAGTGTTCTTGGTACAACTACTCCATGTAAGGTTAAAATGAGTATGGTGGTTATAAATTCTGTAACTAGAGTTACACCTAGGTGTTGATGGAGTAGTTGTACCAAGTAAGGCTAAAGATGAGTATGGTGGTTATAAATTCGGAAACTAGAGTTACACCTAAGTGTTCATGGAGTAGTTGTACCAAGTAAGGTTAAAGATGAGTATGGTGGTTATAAATTCTGTAACTAGAGTTACACCTAAGTGTTCATGGAGTAGTTGTACTAAGTAAGGCTAAAGATGAGTATGGTGGTTAAAATTTTGTAACTAGAGTTACATCTAGGTTTCATTTAGTAGTTGTACCAAGTAAGGATAAAGATGAGTATGGTGGTTATAAATTCGGTAACTAGAGTTACACCTACGTGTTCGTGGAGTTGTTGTACCAAATAACGCTAAAGATGAGTATGGGGTTACACATTCCGTAACTAGAGTACACCTAGGTGTTCATGGAGTAGTTGTACCAAGTAAGGCTAAAGATGAGTATGGTGGTTATAAATTCGGTAACTAGAGTTACACCTAGGTGTTCATGGAGTAATTGTACCAAGTAAATTACCACCATACTCATCTTTAGCCTGTAACTCTAGTTACCGAATTTCCTAAGTGTTCACGGAGTAGTTGTACCAAGAAAAGCTAAAGATGAGTATGGTGGTTATAAATTCAATACCTAGAGTTACACCTAGGTGTTCGTGGAGTT
>NW_013810035.1:0-786 GCF_000517525.1 Limulus polyphemus
TTTCCTATCTCAGTAAGATACATGATGTATACCATTCTTCCTTTCTCAGTAAGATACATGATGTATTCCATTTTTCATATCTCAGTAAGATACAAGATGTATTCCATTTTTCATATCTCAGTAAGATACAAGATGTATTCAATTTTTCATATCTCAGTAAGATACAAGATGTATTCCATTCTTCATATCACAGTAAGATACAAGAAGTATTCCATTTTTCCTATCTGAGTAAGATACAATACGTATTCCGTTTTCCAAATCTCAGTAAGCTACAAGATGTATTCCATTTTTCATATCTCAGTAAGATACAAGAAGTATTCCATTTTTCCTATCTGAGTAAGATACATGATGTATACCATTCTTCCTATCTCAGTAAGATACAAGACGTATTCCATTTTCCATATCTCAGTAAGCTACAAGATGTATTCCATTTTTCATATCTCAGTAAGATACAAGAAGTATTCCATTTTTCCTATCTGAGTAAGATACATGATGTATACCATTGTATCTTACTGAGATAGGAAGAAGACGTATTCCATTTTTCCTATCTGAGTAAGATACATGATGTATACCATTCTTCCTATCTCAGTAAGATACATGATGTATACCATTCTTCCTATCTCAGTAAGATACATGATGTATTCCATTTTTCATATCTCAGTAAGATACAAGATGTATTCCATTTTTATATCTCTGTAAGATACAAGATGTATCCCATTCTTCATATCTCAGTAAGATACAAGATGTATTCCATTTTTCATATCTCAGTAAGACACATGATGTATT
>NW_013810036.1:0-505 GCF_000517525.1 Limulus polyphemus
TATATGCTCAAGTGCGCTGGTGTCAGAGCGGTAGGTTTCAATGTTTATAACATAAAGTTCAGTACTTCATATCCGTGGTGGTTACAACACAGATGGCTCATGTGGAATTTTATGCTTAAGCAAATAATGTATATTTGTCATAGTTCAGTAAAGGCTCTTTCAATTTAAACTTTAAAACTGCAATATGTATATATTACATATTTTCTTTCTTTTTGAGATCTGTATAAAACAACCATATCTGTAGCTACTCTAGCCTTACTGAAATATACGTTTCAAAACTGCATATAACACATTTTGACCTAAAAAAGAATACATGTGATTAATTGTTATCTGTAACAAGATTATATAATGATCAATAAAATCCTGTTGTAAGCAAAAAAATATATATTTAATAATAAAACTAATCAATAATCACGTCTGTTCTCATGAAAATGATTATAACAGCTTACAGTAGGAGTGGAATGAGAGAGATCAATGTCAAAACACATGGACTGGGTTTATACAT
>NW_013810037.1:0-505 GCF_000517525.1 Limulus polyphemus
GAAAGACCTACCAGCCACTATCCATCTGTAATAAAAGACCTACCAGCCACAATCCAACTGTAATAAAAGACCTACCACCCACTCCCTATCTATAGTAAAAGACCTATCAGCCACTATCCATTAATAATAAAACACCTACCAGTCACTATCCATCTATAACAAAAGACCTACCAGCCACTATCCATCTCTAAGAAAAGACCTACCAGCCACTATTCATCTGTAACAAAAGACCTACTAGTCACTATCCATCCACAATAAAAGACCTACCAGCCACTATCCATATATAATGAAAGACCTACCAGACACTATCCATCTCTAATAAATGACTTACCAGCCACAATCCATCTGTAATAAAAGACCTACCAGCCTCTCTCTATCTATAGTAAAAGACCTATCAGCCACTATCCAGAAAGGTTATCCATTTTGGAATTCTTACGTCGAGGGCATCTTTGTATTGAAGTATGAAGAAAAACAATTTTTTTCAAAATTTCGGGAAAATCATGGG
>NW_013810038.1:0-505 GCF_000517525.1 Limulus polyphemus
ATTATAAATAAAACATAAAATAAACTACGAAGAACCGGTACCACAAATAGACTCTCATTACTAAATATACATCTATACAAATTGACTAAACATACAGTTGATGTGAACGTGCTTTGTAGTCACTATGAGATAGATGAAGTGAAGGTGCTATTCAGTTCTTCCCAGTATTCAGCCGCACAATAGCAGATATAATAAATAAACTCAGTATTCGGAAAGTTGTTTAATCTCGAAACTACACTTCGATCAACGTGTGTTATAGGGTTAAATTAGTTTCGGATAATTCCTTTCCACATCACTAACTCTGAATAAGTGTACCACTCGGTTAGTAAGGTAATAGTGAATTAGTCAGCTCTGTTTCAATGATAGAGTACAAGTGAAATATTTGAATCAGTGTTAGGTGTGTGAGGTGCTCGTGCATAGTGCAATTTTCAACTTGTATTTTTAGTCAGAGGCAGTTCAAAGGTCAATAGAACAAAAATTAGTAACTAGAAATAGATGTATACTA
>NW_013810039.1:0-505 GCF_000517525.1 Limulus polyphemus
GTCATAGTACATTACATCATAAGGTCATAAAGACCCCGTGTATTCACTTATTATATAAAATACTGTTATATTACAACAGCATGTCATTGTAAAATACATCATCAGGTCATAAATTCCCCGTGTTTTATAACATACAGTTATAATTACAACAGCATGTCATAGTACATTACATCATAAGGTCATAAAGACCCCGTGTATTCACTTGTTATATAAAATACAGTTGTAGTTACAACATCTTATCATAGTACATTACATCATAAGGTCGTAAAGACCCCGTGTATTCACTTGTTATATAAAATACAGTTATAATTACAACAGCATGTCATAGTACATTACATCATAAGGTCATAAAGACACCATGTATTCACTTGTTATAAAAATACAATTGTAGTTACAACATTTTATCATAGTACATTACATCATAAGGTCATAAAGACCCCGTGTATTCACTTGTTATATAAAATACAGTTATAATTACAACAGCATGTCATTGTACAATACATCC
>NW_013810040.1:0-505 GCF_000517525.1 Limulus polyphemus
AAACCTAGGTGTTCATGGAGTAGTTGTACCGAGTAAGGCTAAATATGAGTATGGTGGTTATAAATTCGGTAACTAGAGTTACACCTAGGTGTCCATGGAGTAGTTGTACCAAGTAAGGCTAAAGATGAGTATGGTGGCTATAAATTCGGAAACAAGAGTTACACCTAGGTGTTCATGAATTAGTTGTACCAAGTAAGGCTAAAGATGAGTATGGTGGTTATAAATTCGGTAACTAAAGTTACACCTACCTGTTCGTGAAGTTGTTATACCAAATAAAACTAAAGATGAGTATGGGGGTTACACATTCGGTAACTAGAGTTACACCTAAGTGTTCATGGAGTAGTTGTACCAAGTAAGGCTAAAGATGAGTATGGTGGTTATAAATTCGGAAACTAGAGTTACACCTAGTTATTGATGGTGTCGTTTTAACAAGTAAGGCTAAAGATGAGTATGGTGGTTATAAATTCTGTAACTAGAGTTACACCTAAGTGTTCATGGAGTAGTT
>NW_013810041.1:0-790 GCF_000517525.1 Limulus polyphemus
AAGAAAAAATTTCTTTTCCAATATACGTCCTACACTCTCCAAATGGTAATATGTCATATTCTTCTATTATAAGTAAATATAGCGTCTAGCAACTTCCATGGCCAGAATCGCATATATAAGGTGCATATGATGAGTCGCACGCTACATTCGCAATGGGCCCCACAAATTCTAGATCCGGCCCTGCTATGAGTAAACTTAATGGGTAGTTATATTAGTTCAGATAAACGGTATATCCCCACCTCTGTGTACGCCCTACTTCCGCAGTCACCTCCAAAACTCAGGGCACATCTTATATCCCACGTTATAGCCTGGTGATCTTTTTAATTTATGTAGCGTTTTTGTTATAGTTGTTAAGCTTGTTTTGATGATTTTGATATTTACTTAACTGTTAAAATAATGTTATATATATATATATATATATGTAAGTATGTATAATTCAAAGCAAGCCTTAATAAGAATATAATACTGCATAATGAAAATAAATGAAGTGCCATTTATCAATCTTACCATTAATCACTCACGAAATCTCGTATGTATACAATAAACAATGCTTCTTTTGTATTATAAATATGTTCTATTTCATCAAGAGACGGTCTTGTTGTTTTTAACGTAGTACTTTCTTTTGATGTGAATATTAACTTAATTGTTTAAGCAATGTTTGTTTACATCAGTTCCGTACCGATGTTTGATGGCGCCCTGTTCGACATATAAATTCGACGTATCCCAACCCATTAGTTTGCTTTGTTAGTCAATCAGAAAAATGACGCTCCCCTTCGATTTGGCCCTCGCA
>NW_013810042.1:0-504 GCF_000517525.1 Limulus polyphemus
AAACCGGAGGCGTGTGATAATAACTTCTTGATGTCTGTTCGTACATTCATACTTGATGTGAGAAGAAACAACAGGAACAATTTTCTTGTAGATATTAGAATATTGCACGGCATTCCATCTACACTGCCAGGAATCTAAAATGAATTGATAAACTTGGCTATAGAGGTCACCAAGTTCAATAGAAACGTTTGTGACCCCAGGATATGCTAACGCATTCTTGGCCAGATGATCAACTATCTCATTCCCCTAGATTCCTATATGGCTAGGGACCTAAAGAAATCGGACAAGGTATATAAATACTTCACTCAGTAACATTGAATTAGATGTAAAGGAACCGTTCTTAATCGAAAGTAATGAACTTAGAGTCACTGACAATCAGAGCTTTTGTAACCTCGGAATCTTCCAGCCACAGAAGGGCTTTTAAGATAGCAAACAGTCCAGCCTTATATACAGAAGCAAGTGCAGTTTAAATGCTTTTCAGATGTTGAGTATTGTTTATATAAA
>NW_013810043.1:0-504 GCF_000517525.1 Limulus polyphemus
AATATTGTTGCGTCTGCGAGTCACATGACCACTGTGGCGCCCTCTAGTTTCTAGAACTATCTTGTTCTTTCAGGAATGCTCTAGTAATTACTAGTAGGGTAGGCTGGTATATATAAGAGGGGAAAACGTGACGCAGAAGGTAATGTGTGTATAGAGAGTAAGTAATTGAACTGCAGCCAGAGAGCACGAGAGACGTTATAGTGTATCGGTAAAGTTATATTCGGAAAGAATAAACCAGTTTTATTAAGTACTTGTGTCGCTTAAGTTTCGTCGGAATGAAGTTACGGAAAATCAATTAACAAACGGAGACGTAACAAATTTGTGTCAGAAGTGGGATGAAAAAAAATGGAAACGAGAAGCGGCAAATCAAACTACAGCTTAGCAGACTTGATGGCAGCAATACAAAAACAAGAAAAGAAACAAGAAAAACGAGAAGAGAAATTGCAACAGTTGTTAGAGGAAAAAGAAAAGA
The DNA here is from genome assembly GCF_000517525.1 of Limulus polyphemus. Lineage (NCBI taxonomy): Eukaryota > Metazoa > Arthropoda > Merostomata > Xiphosura > Limulidae > Limulus > Limulus polyphemus. The sequence continues at coordinate 473 of NW_013810043.1, forward strand.
AACAAGAAGAACGAGAAGAGAAATTGCAACAG
>NW_013810044.1:0-1523 GCF_000517525.1 Limulus polyphemus
GAAAGTTTCATCAGAAGTTTTTTTTTACCTATATATATATCATTGTGAAGTTTTAATCAGAAGTTTTTATTTACCATATTTATATATCGTTGTGAATTTTTAATCAGAAGTTTTTTTTACCACATATATATATATATATCGTTGTGAATTTTTAATAAGAATATTTTATCCTCTTATTAAAAATTCACAATGATATATATATATATATGGTAAATAAAAACTTCTGATTAAAAATTCACAACGATATATATATGGTAAATAAAAACTTCTGATAAAAATTAACAACGACATATATATGGTAAATAAAAAGTTGTGATTAAACATTCACATCGATATATATATATGGTAAATAAAACTTCTAATTAAACATCCAAATCGATATATATATGGTAAATAAAAATTTCTGATTAAACATTCACATCGATATATATATATATATATATATGGTAAATACAAACTTCTGAGTAAACATTTACAACGATATATATATGGTAATTAAATCTTGTGATTAAACATTTAGACCGATATATAGATATATAGATGGTAAATTTTATTTAGAGTAAACATTTACAACGATATATATATGGTAATTAAATCTTGTGATTAAACATTTAGAACGATATATATATATATAGATGGAGAAGTTTTTATTTACAATATATATATATATCGATGTGAATATTTAATCAGATGTTTTTATTTACCATATATATCGTTGTGAATGTTTAACCAGAAGGTTTATTTTCCATATATATATATCGATGTGAATGTTTAATCAGAAGTTTTTATTTACCATATATATCGATGTGAATGTTTAATCAGAAGTTTTTATTTACCATATATATATCGATGTGGATGTTTAATTAGAAGTTTAATTTACCATATATATATATCGATGTGAATGTTCAATCAGAAGTTTTATTTACCATGTATATGTATTTCGTTGAGAATTTTTAATCACAAGTTTTTATTTACCATATATATGTCGTTGTGAATTTTTAATCACATGTGTTTATTTACCATATATATATAAATATGTCCTTGTAAGTGTTTAATCAAAAATTTTTATTTACCATCTATATATCGATGTGAATGTTTAATCAGAAGTTTTATTTACCATATATATCGTTGTGAATTTTTAATCAGAAGTTTTTATTTACCATATATATTTATCGTTGTGAATTCTTAATCAGAAGTTTTTATTTACAATCTATATATCTATATATCGGTCTAAATGTTTAATCACAAGATTTAATTACCATATATATATCGTTGTAAATGTTTACTCGAAAGTTTTTATTTACGATATATTTATATATCGATGTGAATATATAATCAGAAGTTTTTATTTACCTTATATATATATCGATGTGAATGTTCAATCAGAAGTTTTTATTTACCATATATATATATATATATATAATGTGAATGTTTAATCAGAAGATTTTATTTACCATATATATATATATATCGATGTGATTGTTTAATCAGAAGTTTTTATTTGCCTTATATATATATCGATG
>NW_013810045.1:0-742 GCF_000517525.1 Limulus polyphemus
ATTAAGTTATATTCAGGTCAAATGAAACACGATTAAGTTATATTCAGTTCAAATTTAGATCATGCTAAATTTGACCTGAATATAATTTAATCATGTTAAATTTGACCTGAATATAAGTTAATCATGTTTAATTTGACCTGAATATAACTTAATGAAGCTAAATTTGATCTGAATATAATTTAATGAGGCTAAATGTGATCAGAATACAATTTAACCATGCTAAATTTGAAATGAATATAATTTAATTATGCTAAATGTAATCTGAATACAACTTAATCATGCTAGATTTGAACTGAATATAACTTAATCGTGTTTCATTTGACCTGAATATAACTTAATCATGATAAATTTGAACTGAATATAATCATGCTAAAGTTGATCTTAATATAATTTAATCATGTAAATTTGACTTGAATATGACTTAATCACGTTAAATTTAGCATGAATATAATTTAATCAAGCTAAATTTGATCTGAATATAATTTAATCATGCTAAATGAGATCTTAATACCACTTAATCATGCTAAATTTGATCTGGATATAACATAACCATGTTAAAGTTATCACTTAATCGTGTTAAATTTGTCCTTAATATAAGTTATTCATGCTAAATTTGATCTCAAAATAAGATAATCATGTTAAAGTTTATCTGAATATAATTTAATTCAGGTCAAATTTAACATGATTAAGTTATATTCAGATCACATTTAGCATGATTAAATTATATTCAGATCAAATTTAG
>NW_013810046.1:0-505 GCF_000517525.1 Limulus polyphemus
CTTCTTTCTAGTCTGGAACTTCTTCGATATCTTATCGAGGGTTCACGATGAGCGAGTTGATTACGAGTTGATGTGGGTATAATTCGCTTAACAGGGAGCTAGCTAGCTTTGTCCTTCTCGCTGAGCACACGCCGATATTTTTCCTACCGTTGACGTTAGGTAATGTTTTCTTAAAAATACTAATGTCTGGTGAGAATCCACTGAAGTTAAATGATTTGTAATGTTCGAACTTTGTAAATTCTCCTGGTCAATTATCTGAAGTTTTCCGATTGATAAGCATTATAACAACCACGGTTATAGCTTCCAAAGTTCATAGCACACTGACTATAGAGCAAACTAAAAATAGATACTCCCTTTTGGCGCGTTGGTTATGTTTATAGGCGTGTGGGGTCTTTTTAGAAAATTCAGATTACATAACAATATAAATTTAAGCGTTTACGTACATACATATATTGTTGATTCTTACTCTCGAGAATCTCCTACAACTTTGGAGAATAGGCGGAAA
>NW_013810047.1:0-219 GCF_000517525.1 Limulus polyphemus
TGTCATTTAAACAGGTAGTAACATTCCAGTGTCAAAGGCCAACATTAAACAACAGTAGATATTAACGACATTCAAGCAGGTAGTAACATACAAGTGTCAAATACCAACATTAAACAACAGTAGATATTAACGACATTTAAACAAGTAGTAACATACCAATTTCAAAGACCAACATTAAACAACAGTATATATTAACGACATTTAAACAGGTAGTAACAT
>NW_013810048.1:0-549 GCF_000517525.1 Limulus polyphemus
GTTTTGGTCCTTATATTCCAAGATTCAAGACCACTGTGTTGATGTAAAGAAGTAGTTTTGGCCCTTATATTCCAAGATTCAAGACCACTGTGTTGATGTAAAGAAGTAATTTTGGTCCTTATATTCCAAGATTCAAGACCACTGTGTTGATGTAGAGAAGTAGTTTTGGTCCTTATATTCCAAGATTCAAGACCACTGTGTTGATGTAAAGAAGTAGTTTTGGTCCTTATATTCCAAGATTCAAGACCACTGTATTGATGTAAAGAAGTAATTTTGGTCCTTATATTCAAAGATTCAAGACCACTCTGTTGATGTAAAGATGTAGTTTTGGTCCTTATATTCAAAGATTCAAGACCCTTGTGTTGATGTAAAGAAGTAATTTTGGTCCTTATATTCCAAGATTCAAGACCACTGTGTTGATGTAAAGAAGTAATTTTGGTCCTTATATTCAAAGATTCAAGACCATTGTGTTGATGTAAAGAAGTAGTTTTGGTCCTTATATTCCCTTTACATCAACACAGTGGTCTTGAATCTTAAAGTAGTTTTGGT
>NW_013810049.1:0-504 GCF_000517525.1 Limulus polyphemus
GGAGGTGACAAAAATTGTCCCAGTAATTAGAGACCCATTAGTCTTACGTCAGTTGTGGGAAAAGTTTTGGAAAGTCTGACGAAAGATACTTTGCAAAGTCATTTAAAAAGTTTAGAATTTTATTGGATAGTCAACATGGTTTCACTAAGAGAAAATCTTGTCTTACAAATCCTTTGACATTCTTTGATATTGCTTATGTTGATGAGGGTAAAATTGTAGATTTGGTGTGTCTGAATTTTCAGAAAGTATTTGACAAGGTGCCACATAAAAGGCTTGTAAAAAAAATTATCTCTATAGGTGTGTGGGATAAGTTAGCAAATTGGATAGAAGAGTGGCTGGATGGAAGAAAGCAGAGGGTTATTACAAATGGAGTTCAGTCAAACTGGATTAATGTCACAAGTGGGGTGCCTTAGGGCTCAGCCTTAGGACCTTCGCTATTTTTGATTTACATCAATGACATAGATGAAGGAATGGTCAATAAATTACTTAAATTTGCTGATGATA
>NW_013810050.1:0-667 GCF_000517525.1 Limulus polyphemus
GAGATTTTTCCATATGGAAGCATTGTAATGTTTACTGGTAATCTGCTAAATTTCATGAACATATGCTTACAAATTTAAAAGTTATAGCATTAAAAATGTAACAAGCACAAAATGGTTATGAGGTCTGTGGACAGTGTCAGGTCAGCATAATCGTATCATTACCAGCTGAGGACTACAGTTGTGGACAGTGTCAGGTCAGCATAATCGTATCATTACCAGCTGATGACTACAGTTGTGGACAGTGTCAGGTCAGCATAATCGTATCAGTACCAGCTGAGGACTACAGTTGTGGACAGTGTCAGGTCAGCATAATCGTATCATTACCAGCTGAGGACTACAGTTGTGGACAGTGTCAGGTCAGCATAACTGTATCATTACCAGCTGAGGACTACAGTTGTGGTCAGTGTTAGATCAGCATAATTGTATCATTACCAGCTGAGGACTACAGCTGTGGACAGTGTCAGGTCAGCATAATCCTACCATTACCAGCTGAAGACTACAGTTGTGGACAGTGTCAGGTCAGCATAACCGTATCATTACCAGCTGAAGACTACAGTTGTGGACAGTGTCAGGTCAGCATAACTGTATCATTACCAGCTGAGGACTACAGTTGTGGTCAGTGTTAAATCAGTATAATCATACCATTACCAGCTGGAGGACTACAGTT
>NW_013810051.1:0-505 GCF_000517525.1 Limulus polyphemus
AAAAAACCTACCAGTCACTATCCATCATAATAAAACACCTACCAATCGCTATTCATCTATAATAAAGTACATACCAGCCAATATCAATATATCATGAAAGGCCTACTAGCCACTATCCATCTGTATTAAAATACCTGCCAGCCTTTATCCATATCTCACAAATGACCTACCAGTCACTATCCATCTATCATAAAAGACCTACCATTCACTAGCTATCTGTAATAAAAGACCTATCATTCACTATCCTTCTATAATAAAAGATCTACAAGTCACTATTCATCTATCATTAAAGACCTACCAGCCAGTATGCATATGTAATAAAAGACCTACCAGCCACTATCTATCTATAAAATACCTGCCAGTCACTATCTATCTATAAAAGACCTGCCAGTCACTATCTATCTATCATAAAAGACCTACCAGCCACGTTCCATCTATAATAAAAGACCTACCATTCACAAGCTAACTATAATTAAAGACCTACCAGTCAATATCCATCTATATT
>NW_013810052.1:0-953 GCF_000517525.1 Limulus polyphemus
GGTACAACTACTCGATATACAATTAGGTGTAACTCTAGTTACCGAATTTATGTCCAACATATTCATCTTTAGCCTTACTTGGTAAAACTACTCCATGAACACTTGGGTTTAACTCTGGTTACCGAATTTATAACCATCATACTCATCTTTTGCTTTACTTGGTACAATTACTCCATGAACACATAGGTGTAACTCTAGTTACCGAATATATAACCACCATACTCATATTTAGCGTTATTTGGTACAACAACTCCACGAATACCTAGATGTAACTCTAGTTACATGATTTTTATAACCTTCATACTCATCTTTTGCTTTACTTGGTACAACTACTCCATGAACACATAGGTGTAACTCTAGTTACAGAATTTATAACCATCATACTCATCTTTAGCCTTACTTGGTACAACTACTCCATAAACAACTAAGTGTAACTATAATTACCGAATTTATAACCATCATACTCATCTTTAGCCTTACTTGATACAAATACTCCATAAACACCAGAGTTACACCTAAAGTTCGGTAACTGTAACCACCATACGCATCTTAAATGTTATTTGGTACAACAACTCCACGAATACCTAGGTGTAACTCTAGTTACCGAATTTATAACCATCATATTCATTTTTAGCCTTACATGGTACAATTACTCAATGAACACCTAGGAAATTTTCTAACTAGAGTTACAATAACCACCATACTCATCTTTAGCCTTACTTGGTACAACTACTCCATGAACACTTAGGTTTAACTCTAGTTACCGAATTTATAACCCACATACTCATCTATCGCGTTATTTGGTACAACAACTCCGCGAACACCTAAGTGTAACTCTAGTTACTGAATTTGTAACCACCATAGTCATTGGTAGCGTTATTTGGTACAAAAACCCTAGGTGTTCGTGGACGGTAACTAGAGTTACAAATTTATAACCACCATATTCATCTTTG
>NW_013810053.1:0-504 GCF_000517525.1 Limulus polyphemus
CAACCTACTACAAAATTTACTTTAACAACCTACTCACAAAATTTACTTTAACAACCTACTCACAAAACCTACTTTACCAACCTAGTCATAAAAACTACTTTAACAACCTACTCAGAAACCTACTTTAACAACCTACTCAGAAAATTTACTTTAACAACCTACTCACAAAACCTATTTTAACAACCTACTCATAAAACCTACTCACAAAATTTACTTTAACAACCTACTCACAAAACCTACTTTACCAACCTAGTCATAAAAACTACTTTAACAACCTACTCAGAAACCTACTTTAACAACCTACTCATAAAACCCACTTTAACCACCTACTCATAAAACCTACTTTAACAACCTACTCACAAAATTTACTTTAACAACCTACTCACAAAACCTACTTTAACAACTTACTCATAAACCTACTTTAACAACCTACTCACAAGATTTACTTTAACAACCTACTCACAAAATTTACTTTAACAACCTACTCATAAAACCCACTTTAAC
>NW_013810054.1:0-505 GCF_000517525.1 Limulus polyphemus
AATATAACGCCCCCACGGCTGAAAGGGCGAGCATGTTCGGTGGGACGGGGATTCGAACCCGCGACCCTCACATTGCGAGTCGAGCACCTTATGCACCTGGCTATGCTATTTCCGTCGTTCAACTTTATAAGTTAGTTTCATCGAATGGAGTTTCATTACTAGAGAAGTTGAAAATATGATTGAATCGTCAATATAAAATTAATTAGTGAACCCTAAAGACAGCAAAAGTTAGAAAAATTTATTGTATAATTCATGAAATATATCGTTATCCTGGATCGATCGTGGCCTAGTGGTTAGCTTGTCGGACTGTGAATCCGACAGTTACTGGTTTTCGTCCCTTTATCGCAAGATCGCGCTTCTCACTTTGGGGTTGATGGTGCGTTATAAAAGTGACGGTCAAGTTCGATTATTCGATTAGAGTAGCCCAAGAGATGACGGTGGGTGATGTTGACTAGTAGCTTCCTTTCCTCTAGTTTATCACTTCAAAATTGGGGACGACTAGCTC
>NW_013810056.1:0-505 GCF_000517525.1 Limulus polyphemus
CTGTTGTAATCTGACGATTTTACCTTCTGAGGTGTTGTAGTCTGGTAGTTAAACCTTGCGAAGTGTTGTAATCTGATGGTTTTACCTTCTGAGGTGTTGTAGTCTGGTAGTTAAACCTTGTGAACTGTTGTAATCTGACGGTTTTACCTTCTGAGGTGTTGTAGTCTGGTAGTTAAACCTTGTGAACTGTTGTAATCTGACGGTTTTACCTTCTGAGGTGTTGTAGTCTGGTAGTTTAATCTTGTGAACTGTTGTAATCTGACGGTTTTACCTTCTGAGGTGTTGTAGTCTGGTAGTTAAACCTTGTGAACTGTTGTAATCTGACGGTTTTACCTTCTGAGGTGTTGTAGTCTGGTAGTTAAAACTTGCGAAGTGTTGTAGTCTGACGGTTTTACCTTCTGAGGTGTTGTAGTCTGGTAGTTAAAACTTGCGAAGTGTTGTAGTCTGACGGTTTTACCTTCTGAGGTGTTGTAGTCTGGTAGTTTAACCTTGTGAAGTGTTGTAG
>NW_013810057.1:0-506 GCF_000517525.1 Limulus polyphemus
GATCAGTCGTAGAATATGCCTGTATAACATGGATAAATGTATCAAAAACACACATCAACAAACTACAGCAAATACAAAACAGTTATATTTTAACGAAAGCATATCGAGTCCCACGATCAACAAATTCAGTATTTCTACACAAACTCCTGGATAACTCACTTCAGTATTACAAGAAAAATATTAATAAAAATGAACTGATGAGCAAACTAGAGAGTTACATAATACATGACGAACCAAGTATCTCTCCTCTCTAAATATCATATACAGAAATCTTACAGGCCAAACAGTGTTAGGCTAACTGAATCCTAGACACAAACGTAGCTCTATTTTAAAAGGGTTTTAAATGTAAAAATAGGATTATGTGTGTGTGTGTGTGTGTGTGTATATGACTGCTAAGTGGAACTGTATTGTGAACGTGGACTAATAGTGCGATCATACATAACTGAAGCTATTGAAAACATACAAGTTAATATTACCCCATGAATTGGATGTGGCACGAAAAGGGT
>NW_013810058.1:0-505 GCF_000517525.1 Limulus polyphemus
ATCACTATAAAGGATTAGAGTATACTAAACTGTACACATTATATAGGATACACTAACGTGACGTTTAGGCGGTTCGTCTAACTAATATATGTGATGTATGTTGTTGTTTTTTTGGGGGGGGTAATGAAAGTGTTCCAAAACGCGACATTAATTTCTTGACGACCTAATATATAGATATCAAACAAATTGTTTATTTCAGAATTTTCACGGAAAGCTACACAAAAGACTATCTGCTCATACCTGTTCCTGACTTTGAACTAAAACACTAGAGGAACAGCAAACACTGCCAAATCTTACACTATTCTTGTGTGGGATTTGACCGCTATTTCCATAGCGCCCACATGTCTCTAAAGTGCGTATCGCGTTTTTGTACCAACAGGCTGCAAATTAAGAACTCTCGGATTCGTAGTTTGATCATGCTAATCACTAGACTACACCCAGCCATATGAAAATACTCCTGTGGCATATGTTACTTATGTATTCCCCTCTTTGACCGTTTTAAGTA
>NW_013810059.1:0-505 GCF_000517525.1 Limulus polyphemus
CAACCCACCAGTGGGTAGTGACCCATAGTTTGGGAAACGCTGTATTAGGGTATGTGACAAAGTGTAATGATATATATATATATACCAGTAACTATGAGTGTGTGCATGTATGCATGAATATTACATGAAGTAATTCATGTGTATTGTATGACACAAATGAATCAATTACACATAGAATACAACAATCAAGCAAAATATGAATGGAAACAGGATAGGGTCCAGATAATAAAACTTTTTGATATGAATGGTATTGTTTGTCTATTTTGACATTGAAAAAATTCAGCAGGTAGTGAATTTTCATGGAAAGGTAAAAGTAATGGACAGATTCTTACTATATATGAGAGAAAACATAGTTTTATCTGTTCATTTTCGGTAAAAGTAGTGCAAAATATTTTGATTGGATCAATCTGAAATGTTTATTAGTGAGTGAAGTAAAGAACTCTAGTTGTAATTTACAATCAGTAGCTTGGATAATAGGCCCGGCATGGCCAGGTGGATAAGGCGC
>NW_013810060.1:0-503 GCF_000517525.1 Limulus polyphemus
TTGTATTCTAGAGCCAACTACAAATACAACAATGTTGTAGAAGAAAGGTTATTTATTTGTTTACTTGTATTCTAGAGCCAACTACTAATATAAGAATGTTGTAGAAGAAAGGTTATTCATTCGTTTACGTCTATTCTAGAGCCAACTACTAATATAAGAATGTTGTAGAAGAAAGGTTATTTAACAGGAGAGAGTATGTTTGTAAATCTATTAACAGCCATATACATATTTTTGATGAATTAATTAACACATTTTGAGTTTCAATAAACACCTAGTAACATTATGAATTAATTAACACATTTTGAGTTTCAATAAACACCTAGTAACATTATGAATTAATTAATACATTTTGAGTTTCAAGAAACACCTAGTAACATTATGAATTAATTAACACATTTCGAGTTTCAAGAAACACCTAGTAACGTTATGAATTAATTAACTACATTTCGAGTTTCAAGAAACACCTAGTAACATGATGAATTAATTAATACATTTTGAGTTTC
>NW_013810061.1:0-505 GCF_000517525.1 Limulus polyphemus
GTTCCAGTTGCCACTGTTGTAGTCTCTCTTCTTGTTTCTTTTCTCGTTCTTCTTGTATCCTTGCTTTTTCCTCCAACAGCTGTTGTAATATCTCTTGTTTATTTTGCTGTTCTAGCTGCCACTGTTGCTTCTCTTCTTGTTTATTTTCTCGTTCTTCTTGCTTCTTTTGCTGTTTTTGTATTGCTGCCATCAAATCTGCTAAGCTGTAGGTTGATTTTCCGTCTCTCTTTTCCATCTTCTTCTTTTATTATTTTCTTTTTATTTTCTATCCCACTTCTGACACCAATATTGTTACGTCTCCGTTCGTTAGTTAATTTTCCGTAAAAAATTCTTTCCGAAGTAACTTTACCAATACAAGTCCTTTCTTAAATAAAACTAGTTTATTCTTTCTGAATACAACTTTGCGATACACTTAATTTCAACAGTCGCGCTATAACAAACGCTATAATTCACAACGAACGTCTCACGTGCTCAACAATATTTTCTCTCCGGCAGTTTCAATTAC
>NW_013810062.1:0-505 GCF_000517525.1 Limulus polyphemus
GTATTTATTTACCATATACATATCGATGTAAATTTTTAATCAGAAGTTTTACCTACCATGTATATGTATATCTGTGAGAATAACTAATAAGAAGTTTTATTTATCCTGTACATGTATATCGATGAGAATGTTTAATCAGAAGTTTTTATTTAACATATATATATACATATATATATGTATGAATCGTTGTAAATGTTTAATCAGAAGTTTTTATTTACCAAACATATATATATAGCGATGTGAATTTTTAACAGAAGTATTTATTTACCATATATATATCGATGTGAATGTTTAAATAGAAGTTTTATTTACCATGTATATGTATATCGTTGAGAATTTTTAATAAGAAGTTTTTATATACCATATATATATAAATATGACCTTGTAAGTGTTTCATCAAAAATTTTTATTTACCTTATATATATATATATATTTATTGTTGTAAATGTTTAATCAGAAGTTTTTATTTACCATATATGTATATATCGTTGTAAAGGTTTAATCA
>NW_013810063.1:0-505 GCF_000517525.1 Limulus polyphemus
CACTTAGAAATATATCGAACAAGATACATATAAGTAAAGATTATGGTATCTCATTATATTATATCACACACACAATTCACTTAGAAATATATCAAACAAGAAAGAAAAAAGTAAAGATTATGTACCTCATCATATTATATCACACACACACAACTCACTTAGAAATATATCGAACAAGATACAAATAAGTAAAGATTAAGAACCTCATTATATTATATCAGACACACAACTGACTTAGAAATATATCAAACAAGATACAAATAAGTAAAGATTAAGTACCTCATTATATTATATCATACACACAACCCACTTAGAAATATATCAAACAAGATACAAATAAGTAAAGATTAAGTACCTCATTATATTATATCATACACACAACTGACTTAGAAATATATCAAACAAGAAAGAAATAAGTAAAGATTATGTACCTCATCATATTATATCATACACACAACCCATTTAGAAATATATGAAACAAGAAACAAATAAGAAAAGATTAAGT
>NW_013810064.1:0-504 GCF_000517525.1 Limulus polyphemus
CAAAATGGCGATTAAATTCAACCAAAACAGGAAAGGGCAATCAAAATGGCGATTAAATTCAACCAAAACGGGAAAGGGCAATCAAAAGAGGGAAAGGTGGAATTGGATTCGTGTAACTCACGAAATTCGGAGAAATCAAGCGTGACAGACCGACTGACTGACAGACACTTGGCTTTTGTGATTATGATATATACGTACACTCTGTTCCTTATAGTCTTTATACCTACAATACGTTCCTTATATTCTATATACGTACACTTCCCTCGAGTACGTCAAGCGATAGCTCTGCCACCTATAGGGGAATCCTCTACCTAATGTTCAACACTTTAAAACAACTGTGTACATAACGAACTCTGGTATACAAAACACCTAAATTAATGTTAGTATGGTAACCATTTTGTTATATTAGGTCGTCAAGAAATTAATGTAGCGTTTTGGAAAACTTTCATTAAACACACCCCAAAAACGTACGTCACGTATAATAGTTTAACGAACCGCCTAAAC
>NW_013810065.1:0-505 GCF_000517525.1 Limulus polyphemus
GACGTATTTTGCAAAATTTATGTTACCAACGCACTCCAATGAGCTCGATCTCCCACCAACCCAAACAGCTCCCCAAACCATCATGCTGAAACCACCATGTTTCACAGTTGGCTGCAATCTGTTGAGGCAAAACTCTTGGTGAGGCATTCTCTAGACCTATATCCTTCCACTGTCCGAAAATTGAGCGAATCTTGATTCGTCTGAGAACAGAGGCTTGGTCATCATATCACTTGCCCACTTCTTTTGTCTGACTATGTTGGCAGGTCTTAATAAGGGCTTCCGTCTAGCTGCTTTGCAATGATAACCCAATCTGTGGAGAATCCGTTGAACAGATTTTGGGCTCATCCCACCTAACTTTGGCCACTTCTGCAGTCGTTAACCTGGGATCCATTTCGATGCTCCTCTTGACAGCCCTTTTTGTCCTCTCCGATGGACCAGGACGACCCGGACGTTGCTCAGTTGTTTCCTGAACTGCACAATGATTCTGTTGTACTGTCGAAGCGGG
>NW_013810066.1:0-507 GCF_000517525.1 Limulus polyphemus
GAAAAACCAAAGGCTATAGCCCATGTTTTTTCCCAAATTTTTGAAAAAATTGTTTTTCTTCATATTTGAATACAAAGATGCCCCTGATGTAAGACTTTCAAAACAGATATCCTTTTATCAAAATTCCCACTAGTTATTTCACAATCTCTTATCCAAATTTCGGTTAGTGTCGATTTTATTGTTGTTGTTGTTTTTTGTCTTCAATTATATTATAAACAAAGAAGAGCTTTAACAATAATATCATTCAAACAAAATTCCAACATATAAAAGGCCATGACGTCTTCTTATCAAATAAACTCATCCTTTTGAATTATTTTTACTCTGGGTTAGTGAAAGTTCTATTTTTTTAGCTTTTATAGTGACATAATGTTTTTCGTCAATGCTATAATGTTTCAATTTTGCGTTTTCCGACGAAATAAGCAATATCGGATATTTTTCTATTAATTTTGCGTCAAAAAAACACTTTTTCCATTTTCCTAAAAAATTCATATTTTCATCAAAAACCAA
>NW_013810067.1:0-2024 GCF_000517525.1 Limulus polyphemus
AGCGTTTAGTAAAATGATGACTTAGTCAGGTAATTAAAAAAATTAGAAACGTTGGTACGTATGTTTTTCATTATATTGTAATATATGTTTCTAAACATAGGAAACAACTGTATTCATATTTTGAACACAGGAAAAACAATATCCAGTGAACTAACTACTGTGTCCGGAACGTCAAGACAATCGTATAGTAAAGAACTTAATGGACCAATTACAAAAGACTTGAATTCACAAACACGAATGAGTAATAGGAGCAGATATAAACTATTGATAAAAGGTAATATTATTTTATTTTCAGAGCCTCTATTGGTGATACATGAAGTTTAACATCACCATTACTGTACGGGTTTTCGTCATCAGCGTTCACATTGGCTGAATTTTCTTCCAATGATTCACATAATTTTTCGTTATATATTGTTTTTCTACAGGAAAAATAACTAACATTAAATGCATGTAATTACGTTATAAAACGCCTCAACTGAGAGCATGAACAGCTCCAGCTACAGAACCTGTGATGGACAGAAACGTGTCGTCTGGTATAAACGTCTCTCCATATGTCTGATAAACAATAAGAAAGTAATTTTGGAGTATAAAAGAACTTTCTTTCACCACTCCGGTGAGAGTGTCTCAACATAGTCCTGGTGTTGGTACTTAGCTTGTAACTATAAGTACTTATTTTTTATTTGATTTGAATATCACAATCAATGTTTTTCTACATAAGATTTTGGTTCCATCCTGTATCTCAAGATGGTTTATGATGATAATAACAATCATTTATTTTTATGTAAATCGTAATTTCTTGATTTAAAAACATTCATAGTTATAACTACAAAAGAGTCTTATCTCAATTGAGTGATTGTGTGCTTAATTCAGGACAATATTTCTTACAAGGTAAAAATGTGTAAAGTGAAGCGATTATTCTGTCCTGATTTTATGTTTATATTATTTTGTGTATAAGTTTATTTCAGTGAGAAAACCTACACGATAGATTAGGAATGTGATCTGGGCGTTACATTCAATTATTATAAACAGTCTCTCAAAACAATGGTTTTCAAAATTTTATGTTTCGAAACTATTTTCAATGTTTCCTTATCTCTAATTATTATTAAAGAGATCTATTTTCGCTTTACATGCAAAGTAAACAATGGACTATGTTGTTCCCACAGCAGGGATCGAGACCAGAATTTTATTGTTATAAGCTCTCTAGTTTACCGCCGAGCCATAAAGATTGTATAAATTTTAAACACCAAATATCATTTTAATAATTATTAATAACAAGTTCAATATATACATGTATGAAAAGCCTATCTTTGAGTTACAATATTTTCTTCTTTATCTACCCTTTGTTTCAGGTTTCTGGTAGTTTTTCAATCTTAGTCTCATTGAATTATAATATACATATATAAATCTTTAGTTAACGATTGTCCTCTTGCTAGGAATAAAGACGGAAGTGCTGCTTACTCTGGTGGCGACACCTTATGGAGGAGAGTGATGTACATGATCTGGATTTGTGGGTTTTTAACAACATTTCCTCTTGCTTTTGTCTGTATTCCGGCTGCTGTTGCTGAAGTTTTCGGGACGAAATACACTGCTGAAATTTTTGGAATGGTACTTTTTACATTAATAAGTGTAGAGCAACTATTATCAATAAGTTGAGAAAAACACTTTAATATCGATCTCTTTATTACCGAATCGTAACATAGCAGATATTCAAGTAAATGTTTCGTTAAAGAAATGATTCATCTACGTAGATACGTTTGTGTGAAGTCCAAAAATAATTTATCTTCTACATTTTAAAACATCGGAAATAAAGTTGATAGATTCCTAGATTACATAAGATAAACCTTTCGAGTTTTAACTGATAATTCATGACTTTTTATTCCAAACAACTTCTTTCTTTCTCTGGTCATTAGTTCTCCATCGTATTACTTCTTCTTTACGATGGTTTACTACGTTTTGTGTGACAGTGACTGTTTCATCCATAGGTCAGAATCAGCTCTTCTTATTTTAGGAATAAAGTGTGTTCT
>NW_013810068.1:0-517 GCF_000517525.1 Limulus polyphemus
AGGACTATTCATCAGTACGTCTTTACTAGTAGATGATGTCTCCAAGTTTTCTGTTGATACTTCATTTGACAAGGGGCGATCTGTTACGATGCTGGGTAGAAAATCATCATCTGAAAAAATGTGACGGTCAAAAGGATATATACCGGAAACTTGAAAACCTTTCTTGATATTTTCTGGAGTAAGCGCTCGTGTAAGGCTTTGATTTACTAAGGTTGGTATGTCATAAATGCACATTGTGTTTCCAGGATTGTTCTTTAGCCAACCGTCAGCTGCTGCGTTATAATACTTCTTGAAAAGCCGGTATATACTTCTATCCAGGGGCTGTAATCTGTGCGAACAGTGAGGCGGGAACGAGAGAACATTTATACCATTTTCCACACAAAAATTGATACAATCTAAGCTGATATGTGACTCATGGGTATCAAGAAGAAGAACAATAGGATGATCCTTAGAACATTTGACTGTCTTCCCAAAATGTTCCATGAATTTTAGAAAATTATATTCGGTCATCCAACCT
>NW_013810069.1:0-504 GCF_000517525.1 Limulus polyphemus
ACGAATTAGCAATACTCTGTACTATCTATAAAAAGACACAAGATTTAACGATACTGTGTACTGTCAATAGAAAGACACAAGACTTAACGATACTGTGTACTGTCAATAAGAAGACACAAGATTTAACGATTCTTTGTACTTTCAATAAGAAGAAACAAGACTTACCCATACTGTGTACTGTCAATAAGAAGACACAAGATTTTACGATTCTGTGTACTTTCTATAAAAATACACAAGATTTAACGATACTGTGTACTGTCAATAAGAAGACAAAAGATTTAACGATACTGTGTACTGTCAATGAGAAGACACTGGATTAAACGATACTGTGTACTGTCAATAAGAAGACACAAGATTTACCGATACTGTGTACTGTCAATAACGAAGACACAAGATTTAACAAACTAGTAGTGTCAATAAGAAGACACAAGATTTAACGATACTGTGTACTGTCAATAAGAAGACAAAGATTTAACGATACTGTGTACTGTCAATGAGAAGACA
>NW_013810070.1:0-505 GCF_000517525.1 Limulus polyphemus
GGCTATTACTGAGAACCAAAGGCCCAGGCTATTACTGAGAACCAAAGGCCCAGGCTATTACTGAGAACCAAAAAATGGTATTTTGCATATCAAAGATTCAGAATTGAAAGTGAAATCAGGCTGTTATGGACTTGAAACTTCTTGACCATATAGTAGGTATGTATAGAATTCCTATTGATCTTGAGAATGTTGGCCTCAGCCTGAGATTGTACAGTGTATAAATAGCTCTGTTCTTACTGAACCAGTCTTTATTTTGACAGTTGAATGAATTGAACTATAAGCTGCTATTCCATGTCAGTAAGCTGAGTATCTATCATTGGTTACTTGAGAAGTCAAAGAATAGTGAGCGTAATGATGCTAAAATTGATAAGACAATTGGTTTGCGCGATCTCCACTGTGTAACCGATGAGGAAAAAGATGCTGTAAATCTATGAGGAAATGTAGTGTGCTTTGTGTAATTGTTGTTGACAAAGAATAAATTTAGTTCCTAAACTGAATCATTTGT
>NW_013810071.1:0-696 GCF_000517525.1 Limulus polyphemus
TGCCGTTAATAAAATGGTATATGTTAGTACAGTGTGATATTGGAATAAAGATGCAGGTACAATATGCCGTTAATAAAATGGTATATGTTAGTACAGTGTGATATTGGAATAAAGATGCAGGTACAATATGCCGTTAATAAAATTATTGTACCTGCATCTTTATTCCAATATCACACTGTACTAACATATACCTGCCGTTAATAAAATGGTATATGTTAGTACAGTGTGATATTGGAATAAAGATGCAGGTACAATATGCCGTTAATAAAACGGTAAAAACTAGTACAGTGTGTTTAGCGAAACGGTGTATGTTAGTACAATGAGCTGTTAACAAAACGGTACGTGTTTATACAATGGGCTGTTAACAAACGGTATGTGTTAGTACAGTGTGATATTGGAATAAAGATGCAGGTACAATATGCCGTTAATAAAACGGTAAATGCTAGTACAGTGTGTTTAACGAAACGGTGTATGTTAGTACAATGAGCTGTTAACAAAACGGTACGTGTTTATACAATGGGCTGTTAACAAACGGTATGTGTTAGTACAATGTGCTGTTAAGAAAACGGTACGTGTTTATACAATGGGCTGTTAACAAACGGTATGTGCTAGTACAATGAGCTGTTAACAAAACGGTACGTGTTTATACAATGGGCTGTTAACAAACAGTATGTGCTAGTACAATGAGCTGTTAAC
>NW_013810072.1:0-504 GCF_000517525.1 Limulus polyphemus
GTAGACCAAGAGTTGGCAGTGGGTGGTGATGACTAGCTTCCTTCCCTCCGGTCTTACATTGCTAAATTAGGGATGGCTAGAGCAGATAGCACTTCCCACCCATCCTCTCCACTTCTGGTGCTTATGTTTTGCTTAATCTCAAAGAGATAAGATTTACTGAAGAGTTTTGAAAGAGATTAAAAATGTAGTATGTGAGCCATTTGCTATTATTTTTTCTACGTCTTTGAATAGTAGGCACGAATGTGCCAAAATATTATATGTAAGCTAATATTACACCACTTTTTAAAGAAGCTCATAAGAATGGTCCTAGTCATTATATATGTGTATATTAGTCAGTGGTGAGAATTCTGAAAGTAGATAAAAGATGCTCTGCAAAGTCATTTAATGAGATTTTGTTGGATAATCAATATGGTTCCACTACTGGATAATCTTGCTCTACTAATCTTTTGACGTTTTTGAAGATGTTACTACTTATGTAGATGAAAATGTAGATGTGAATTTTGT
>NW_013810073.1:0-663 GCF_000517525.1 Limulus polyphemus
CTTCTTATTGAAAGTACACAGTATCGTTAAATCTTGTGTCTTCTTATTGACAGTACACAATATCGTTAAATCTTGTGTCATCTTATTGACAGTACACAGTATTGTTAAATCTTGTGTCTTTTTATTGATAGTACACAGTATTTCTAAATCGTGTGTCTTCTTATTGACAGTACACAGTATTGGTAAATATTGAGTCTTCTTATTGACAGTACACAGTATTCTTAAATCTTTTGTCTTCTTATTGAAAGTACACAGTATCGTTAAATCTTGTGTCTTCTTATTGACAGTACACAGTATCGTTAAATCTTGTGTCTTCCTATTGACAGTACACAATATCGTTAAATCTTGTGTCTTTTTATAGATAGTACACAGTATTGCTAATTCGTGTGTCTTCTTAATGACAGTACACAGTTTTGTTAAATCTTGTGTCTTCTTATTGACAGTACACAGTATGGGTAAATCTTGTTTCTTCTTATTGAAAGTACACAGTATTGCTAATTCGTGTGTCTTCTTATTGACAGTACACAGTTTTGTTAAATCTTGTGTTTTCTTTTTTAAAATACACTGTATCGTTAAATCCTGTGTCTTCTTATTGACAGTACACAGTATCGTTAAATCTTATGTCTTCTTATTGACAGTACATTGACAGTACACAGTATCGTT
>NW_013810074.1:0-504 GCF_000517525.1 Limulus polyphemus
TTTATATCCAACATACTCATCTTTAGCCTTACTTAGTACAACTGCTACATGGACACCTAGGTGTAACTATAGTTACCAAATTTATAATCACCATACTCATCTTTAGCATTACTTGGTACAACTACTCCATGAACACCTAGGTGTAACTCTAGTTACCAAATGTGTAACCCCCATACTCATCTTTAGCGTTATTTGGTATAACAACACCACGAACACGCATGTTTATCTCTAGTTACCGAATTTATAACCACCATACTCATCTTTAGACTTACTTGGTACAACTACTCCATGAAACCTAGGTGTAACAATAGTGACATGTAGGTGTAACTCTAGTTACCGAATTTATAACCACCATACTCATCTTTCGCCTGACTTGGTACAACTACTCCATGAACACTTAGGTGTAACTCTAGTTACAGAATTTGTAACCACCATACTCATCTTTAGCCTTACTTGTTACAACGACACCATCATCAACTAGGTGTAACTCTAGTTACCGAATTT
>NW_013810075.1:0-505 GCF_000517525.1 Limulus polyphemus
CTTCTGGTACTCCTTTGTTATCCAGCACCTTGATGCTCACAAAGGTCTGCTGAGATGCAGAATCTATGACAAAGTTGCACCTTTGGCCATCCAGCTTCCCTGTCACGTACATACTATGTGTGCTTGCCATTTTACACTTAGCCGTTGGGACTTTCACGATGGAGGTTGGTGGGCGTCCCTTAGCACCAACCACTACTGGTTTCCCAAAGCTGACTTATTGGTGGTATTTTTCTTACACTTGCTCCTCAGATGTCCTTGCTCCCCACAGTTCCAACAGCCTTTCTTGGTAGCAGCCTTTACTGCTGTATCGTCTCCCCTGTTTTTGAAGTTGCCAGCATTGAGCTCTCTTGTGCCCAGGTTTGTTACAGTGCCAGCAAAGTCCCTCAAACCTCTCTGAAAGTTGACCTTTTCTGGCCTTGAATCCAGATGACTGTACCAACCTCGGTACCTGTGTGCTGGACTTAACATAGGATTCAAATTCGAGAGCTCTGGCCATTGCATCCTG
>NW_013810076.1:0-687 GCF_000517525.1 Limulus polyphemus
TGTGTCTTCTTATTGACAGTACACAGTATCGTTAGATCTTGTTTCTTGTTATTGACAGTACTTAGTATCGTTAAATCTTGTGTCTTCTTATTGACAGTACACAGTATCGTTAAATCTTGTCTCTTTTTATTGTTAGTAGACAGTATTGCTAAATCGTGTGTCTTCTTTACTGTGTACTGTCAATTTGTTAAATCTTGTGTCTTCCTATTGACAGTACACAGTATCGTTAAATCTTTTGTCTTCTTATTGACAGTACACAATATCGTTAAATCTTTTGTCTTCTTATTGACAGTACACAGTATTGTTAAATTTAGTTTTCTTATTGATAGTACATAGTATTGTTAAATCTTGTGTTTTCTTATAGACAGTACACAGTGTTGTAAAATCTTGTGTATTCTTTTTGAGAGTAAACAGTATTGTTAAATCTTTTGTCTTCTTATTGAGAGTACACAGTATTTTTAATTCTTGTGTCTTCTTATTGACAGTACACAGTATAGTTAAATCTTGTGTTCTTACTGATAGTTCATAGTATTGTTCAATCTTGTTTTCTTATTGATAGTACATAGTATTGTTAAATCTTGTGTCATCTTTTATACAGTACACTGTATAGTTAAATCTTGTGTCTTATTATTGACAGTACATAGTATTGTTAAATCTTGTATCTTCTTATTGAGAGTAAACAGTATT
>NW_013810077.1:0-505 GCF_000517525.1 Limulus polyphemus
ATCTGTGTCTTATTAACTTCTGGACAAACAAATAGGATATGATTGTAGGACTACCTACGTCTTATTAACTTCTGGACAAACGAATAGGATATGATTGTAGGACTACCTACGTCTTATTAACTTCTGGACAAACAAATAGGATATGATTGTAGGGCTACCTACGTCTTATTAAATTCTGGACAAACAAATAGGATATGATTGTAGGACTATCTACATCTTATTAACTTCTGGACAAACAAATAGGATATGATTGTAGGACTACCTACGTCTTATTAGCTTCTGTAAAAACAAATAGGATATGATTGTAGGACTACCTACGTCTTATTAGCTTCTGTAAAAACAAAATATTATTGTAGGACTACCTACGTCTTATTAACTTCTGGACAAACAAATAGGATATGATTGTAGGACTACCTACATCTTATTAACTTCTGGACAAACAAATAGGATATGATTACAGGACTACCTACGTCTTATTATCTTCTGTACAAACAAATAGGATATG
>NW_013810078.1:0-505 GCF_000517525.1 Limulus polyphemus
GCGGAGATACTACATCCATGTTAGTCATGTTGGATATAGAGATACTACATCCATGTTAGATATAGAGATACTACATCCATGTTACATATAGAGATACTACATCCATGTTAGATATAGAGATACTACATCCATGTTAGATATAGAGATACTACATCCACGTTAGTCATGTTGGATATAGAGATACTACATCCACGTTAGTCATGTTGGATATAGAGATACTACATCCACGTTAGTCATGTTAGATATAGAGATACTACATCCACGTTAGTCATTTTAGATATAGAGATACTAAATCCACGTTAGTCATGTTAGATCTAGAGATACTACATCCACGTTAGTCATGTTTGATAGTTGGATATAATATCTCTATATCCAACTATCAAACATGACTAACGCGGATATAATATCTCTATATCCAACTATCAAACATGACTAACGTGGATGTAGTATCTCTATATCCAACTATCAAACATGACTAACGCGGATGTAGTATCTCTATATCTAA
>NW_013810079.1:0-545 GCF_000517525.1 Limulus polyphemus
TCATCTTTAGCTTTACTTGGACAACTACTCCATTAACACTTAGGTTTAACTCTAGTTACCGAATATATAACCCCATACTAATCTTTAGCGTTATTTGGTATAGCAACTCCACGAACACCTAGGTGTAACTCTAGTTACCGAATTTGTAACCACCATACTCATCTGTAGCCTTACTTGGTACAACTACTCCATAAACATCTAGGTGTAACTTTAGTTACCGAATTTATAACCACCATACTCATCTTTAGCCTTACTTGGTACAACTACTACATAAACACCTAGGTATAACTCTAGTTACCGAATTTATAATCACCATACTCATCTTTAGCCTTACTTGGTACAACTACTCCATGAACACTTAGGTGTAACAGTAGTTATAGAATTTATAACCACCATACTCATCTTTAGCCTTACTTGATACAACTACTCCATGATCAAATAGGTGTAACTCTAGTTACCGAAGTTATAACCACCATACTCATCTTTAGCATTATTTGGTACAACAACTCCACGAACACCTAGGTGTAACTCTAGTTACCGAATTT
>NW_013810080.1:0-505 GCF_000517525.1 Limulus polyphemus
TAACTCACATTTTACATATAAAGCCACTCCTCCCCCCTCTTTAATACTCTATCCCTATTAAATAGCCTGTAACACTGTATTTCAAAGAAATTTCTGTCATCAAAATCATCTGTGTTTAATCATGTTTCAGTTATTCCTATTATATCAAAATCCTCCATTCCTACCAGTACTGTAAAGTCATCTATTTTATTTCTTATATTTCCAGCATTACAATAGTAACAATTAAGCCTACCCTTATAACTACCTCTATACTCATTTCTCATGCTAAACTTTTCTCTGCCTCTTGTTCTTTTTGCATTTAGTTTTTCTGGCCCTCACTGCTGTCTAGTCCTAGTTTAAAACTTCCCTTAAAACTGAGTTAATAGTTGTAGCAAACAAGCCAGCCCCTATCTTATTTAATTGTAAACCATCCATTCCAAAAAGTCCCTTTCTTTCACTGAACTGATCCCACAAGTCCAAACAGCCAATCTGTTTATCATTACATACTAACCTGAGCCAAGAGTTT
>NW_013810081.1:0-505 GCF_000517525.1 Limulus polyphemus
CGAACGGAGACGTAACAAATTAGGGCCAGAAGTGGGATGAAAAAAAAATGGAAACGAGAGTCAGAAAATCAAACTACAGCTTAGCAAACTTGATAGCAGCAATACAAGAGCAGCAAAAGAAACAAGAAGAACGAGAAAATGAACGAGAAAAGAAACAAGAAGAGAGACAACAGCAGTTGCAAGAAAACATGCAACAGTGGCTGCTTGAACAACAAAATAAACAAGAAGAGAAATTACAGCAGTTGTTGGAAGAAAAAGAAAAGAAACAAGAACAGAGACAACGGCAGTTGCAAGAAAACCTGCAACAGTGGCAGCTCGAACAGCAAAATAAACAAAAGAAAGATTACAGCAGTTGTTGGAGGAAAAAGAAAAGAAACAAGAAGAGAGACAACAACAGTGGCAATAAAACCTGCAACAGTGGCAGCTCGAACAACAAAATAAACAAGAGAGATGACAGCAGTTGTTGGAGGAAAAAGAAAAGAAACAAGAAGAGAGACTACAACAG
>NW_013810082.1:0-956 GCF_000517525.1 Limulus polyphemus
GGTGTAACTATAGCTACCAAATGTGTAACCACCATACTAGTCTTTAGCGTATTTTGGTACAACAACACCACGAACACCAAGGTGTAACTCCAGTTACCGAATTTATAACCACCATACTCATCTTTAGCGTTATTTGGTATAACACACCACGAACACCTAGGTGTAACTCTAGTTACAAAAATTTATAACCACTTTACTCATTTTTATCGTTATTTGGAACAACAATTCAACGAACACCTAGGTGTAACTCTAGTTACGGAATTTATAACCACCATACTCATCTTTAGCCTTACTTAGTACAACTACTCTATGTACACCTAGGTGTAACTCTATTTACAGAATTTATAACCACCATTCTCATATTTAGCCTTACTTGGTACAAGTACTACACGAACACCTAGATGTAACTCTAGTTTCCGAATTTATAACCATACTCATCTTCAGCCTTACTTGGTACAACTACTCCATGAACACCTATGTGTAACTCTAGTTTCCGAATTAATAACCATACTCATCTTTAGCCTTACTACCAAGTAAGGCTAACGATGAGTATGGTGGTTATAAATTCCGTAACTAGAGTTACACATACGTGTTCTGAAGTTGTTGTACCAAATAACGCTAAAGATGAGTATGGGGTTACACATTCGGTAACTAGTGTTACACCAATTTGTTCATGGAGTAGTTGTACCAAGTAAGGCTAAAGATGAGTATGGTGGTTATAAATTCGGAAACTAGAGTTACACCTAAGTGTTCATGGAGTGGTTGTACCAAGTAAGGCAAAAGATGAGTTTGGTGGTTATAAATTCTGTAACTAGAGTTACACCTAGTTTCAGTAGTAGTTGTTCCAACCAACTACTCTATGAACAAATAGGTGTAACACTAGTTACCGAATGTGTAACCCCATACTCATCTTTAGCGTTATTTGGTACAACAACTCCACGAACACGTAGGTGTAA
>NW_013810083.1:0-505 GCF_000517525.1 Limulus polyphemus
TCTATATTTTATCTATTATTTTCAGTAATTAATTTCTGTAATGGTTTGGTAAGTTTGACGGATCTCGAAACCACCATAAAAATTAAGAAATAAACATATATTATGCATCTTTCATTCTGGAATGAACACAAGGGGATTTGATTTCATAGTTATTAGACGAGCATTAAGACGTGTTTGTTGTGCAAATATAAGGTAGTGACAGTACTTACTTCTTTCAGTACAGTCTCAATCTATTGAGATATAACTTAACTAACAAGTATTTTTTCTTAATTTTCTGCTCCATCTATTGAGAGGTAACTGAACTTTCAACTATTATTTCTCCATCTATATAGAGATAACTGACTTCAAAATATTTTTTCATAATTTTTCCTCAACCTATTGAGATATAACTGAACTTCCATGTATTTTTCTCCACCTATTGAGAAATAAGTGAACTTCCAAGTATTTTTTCTTAATTTTTTCTCCATCTATTGAGAGATAACCAAACTTTCAAGTATTTTTCCTA
>NW_013810084.1:0-507 GCF_000517525.1 Limulus polyphemus
CTTAGTACCGGAAGTTTGTGAAGGACTTTGCAACTATAGCTGCTTCACTACACGATTTGACAAAAAAAGGCCAGAAGTTTGAATGCACAGTTTCTTGCCAGCATGCTTTCAAGACATTGAAAGAACAATTGGCCTCAGCTCCACTTTTAAAGCTGGATTGTGATGCTAGTAATGTTGGAATTGGAGGAGTGTTGTCTCAGAAAGTGGGCGAAAACGAACATGTGGTGGCCTACTTCAGTATGGTTTTGAGTCGACCAGAGAGGAACTACTGTGTAATACAGAGGGAACTCCTTGCTATATTAAAGAGTCTGACATATTTCCATCCTTACCTCTATGAGGCTAGGCTTACCATCAGGACAGACCATGCTGCATTACGCTGGTTAAGATCATTAAAGAACCCAGAGGGACAACTGGCACGTTGGATCGGAAAGATAGACCAGTATAATTATGATATTGAATATAGAGAAGGAAAATCTCATGGAAATGCCAATAGACTGAGCCGAAGAC
>NW_013810085.1:0-505 GCF_000517525.1 Limulus polyphemus
ATCTAATTTTTTTTATTAAGTCTTAAGGTTTGTAAAGCAATATTTCTTTCATGCCTTTTTTTTCACATCTTGCCTATCTATCATGCAAAGTAATTCTCATTTTAAAATTAAAAATACTTTTATGCATCAAAAAATTTTGAAATTTCACATGCGAAATCTTTATAATGTCCAGATAGTTATCAAATGTGTCTTTAGACAAAACTTTATATTTTATCTGTTATTTTTAGTAATTAATCTCTGTACGGGTTCGGTAGATTTGACTGATCTTGCAACCAGCATAAAAAATAGGAAATAAACATAAATTATGCCTCTTTCATTCTAGAATGAGCACAAATTATAACATGAGAACATAAATGTTTAAACAAAATAGCTTAAATCTCATAACATTATACATTTATATATATTTACTATTTTTATTATACTGACCTTTCACCCATGCCTAGTTAACAATACAGAAGTTACAATGACAGGCTCACGTGCACTCATGTTACCGATCAAATAACAT
>NW_013810086.1:0-505 GCF_000517525.1 Limulus polyphemus
GACAATACATTAACCATATAATATCAGCTGTATATTATTATGTTAAGTGTTGACAATACATTAACCATGTAATATCAGCTGTATATTATTATGTTAAGTGTTGACATTACATTAAATGGGGAATATCTGCTGTATATTATTATGTTAATTGTTGATAATACATTAACCATGTAATACCAGCTGTATATTATTATGTTAAGTGTTAACAGTACATTAACCATGGAATATCAGCTATATATTATTATGTTAAGTGTTGACAATACATTAACAATGGAATATCAGCTGTATATTATTATGTTAAGTGTTGACAATCCATTAACCATGGAATATCAGCTTTATATTATTATATTAAGTGTTGACAATTCATTAACTGTGTAATATCAGCAGTATATTATTATGTTAAGTGTTGACAATACATTAACCATGTAATATCAGCTGTATATTATTATGTTAAATGTTGACATTACATTAAATGGAGAATATCTGCTGTATATTATTATGTTAA
>NW_013810087.1:0-504 GCF_000517525.1 Limulus polyphemus
GTCACTATCAGGTGTACTGTGTACTCTGCTTATCACGGGCATCAAAACCTGGTTTCTAGCGTTGTAAGTCCGCGGAGATACCGCTGTGCCACTTAGGTGCGGATAAACTTACTGTACAATTTCACGGCTAATCTATCCAGTAACTGAATATACGCAATATCTAACACTGATCCAAATATTTCACTGGTACCTTACCATTGAAAACAGAGATGACCAATTCACTATTAGCTTACTAACCGAGTGGTCCACTTATTCAGAGTTAGTGATGTGTAGAGGAATTCTACGAAACTAATTTAACCCTATAACGCACGTTGATCAAAGTGTAGACTGAAATAGACCACCCTTGAACTTAGACTTCGAGATTATACAACTTTCAGAATACTGAATTTATCTATTATATTTGCTATTGTGCGGCAGTATAATGTGAAGAACTGAATAATGGCTGATGACTCTTTTTTTCTTCACTTCATCTATCTCATAGTGACTACAAAGCACGTTCACACC
>NW_013810088.1:0-504 GCF_000517525.1 Limulus polyphemus
AGATTTAGATGGTCTGGAAGACACCTCTTGTTTCTGAAAAATTATGGTGAAGAATCAATTCTTTATAACAGTGCTCCAGCTTCTGGTGAAGAACCAAACCTTTATAACAGTGCTCCAGCTTCTGGTGAAGAATCAAACATTTATAACAGTGCTCCAGGTTCTGGTGAAGAATCAATTCTTTATAACAGTGCTCCAGGTTCTGGTGAAGAAGCAATTCTTTATAAAAGTGCTCCAGGTTCTGGTGAAGAATCAATTCTTTATAACAGTACTCCAGGTTCTGGTGAAGAACCAAACCTTTATAATAATGCTCCAGGTTCTGGTGAAGAATCAATTCTTTATAACAGTGTTCCAGCTTCTGGTGAAGAATCAATTCTTTATAACAATACTCCAGCTTCTGGTGAAGAACCAAACCTTTATAACAATGCTCCAGGTTCTGGTGAAGAATCAATTCTTTATAACAATGCTCCAGCTTCTGGTGAAGAACC
Source organism: Limulus polyphemus (assembly GCF_000517525.1). NCBI lineage: Eukaryota > Metazoa > Arthropoda > Merostomata > Xiphosura > Limulidae > Limulus > Limulus polyphemus. The sequence goes on from NW_013810088.1 coordinate 486, forward strand.
AAACCTTTATAACAATGCT
>NW_013810089.1:0-504 GCF_000517525.1 Limulus polyphemus
AAAAGACAGAAATAAAAATTTCTAAATTTTATGTGTACATATATTCGTTCAATTAATTTGTATCATTGGTAGTAATTTATTGATAATGGTGTTGTAACCTTAGACAAGTTGGGCACAAACCTTTAAACTATAAAATGCATTTCTCACTAACCCAAATATTAACATAGACCATAATTATTTTCCAATTCGTAAATAAATTAATTCATGGAATAAATCACATTCTATCAGTTTTTGGATGTAGTTTCAAGTAATACATTTAATTTTGAATAGCAAATGCTACTATATTTGCACATAATGCTTATTTTGTTACTTTCCAATGTGAATTTGATAATTAACACTAAAATCTAAAAGTAGAATCATGACTTGTTAGATAAAGATTTAAGTTTATAATATAAAAGGACGTATTTCTGTTTGACCGCCATAACTCCAAGAGGAAAGAGCCTAGAAACCTGAAATTTTGTACTCATACAATTTCTAAGATATAGAAAGGTCAGTGCGTTTTAA
>NW_013810090.1:0-640 GCF_000517525.1 Limulus polyphemus
TGGGATTGACCGTCATATTATAACGCCCCCACGGCTGAAAGGGCAAGCATGTTTGGTGGGAGGGGGATTCAAACCCGCGACCCGCAGATTGCGAGTCGAGTACCGTATCGACCTGGCCATGCCAGGCCAGTAATTGAAATGTATTTGGAGATTAAATTTTATAAATGAAATCAGTCGGAATATCAAGTCTAGGCCAACATTTCATTAATTTCAATTTTGATTAAAATAAAATGCCTGTATAGAACAGGGAATATCCGCTTAATATACGGTATACGTTATTTTTGCTTCAAGTCTTCAGTTTGAATCGCCGAAAGTCATTTTCAGATGTTTGAATGACTCCTTACTCATGTGATGTTCAAAAGATTGTTAATAAATATAATATTTGTTTTTATATCAGGTGATGAAGGTTCTATTTTGAACGATTCTCTGAATAGATATTTTTAACTTATTGTTTCATATATACTTAAGGCCGGGCGTGTATGAAAATGTCAAAGGCTCGAGCCGAAATGTGTAGTTCGTGTATTGTTATTTAAGTACGGCTCAGCGTATTTAGCGATATATCAAATGGGAACAATACACTGGTCGATCATCGATAATAAGTTTCCAGATTTATAATATTAAAAATCCGGGGTTCGATTCT
>NW_013810091.1:0-723 GCF_000517525.1 Limulus polyphemus
ATAGGTTATGTTAGCTTACTATCTCTAGGATAGATTAAATTACTATCTGTAGGTTAGGTTAGGTTACTATCTCTAGGATAGATTAAATTACTATCTGTAGGTTGGGTTAGCTTACTATCTCTAGGATAGATTAAATTACTATCTGTAGGTTAGGTTAGGTTACTATCTCTAGGATAGATTAAATTACTATCTGTAGGTTAGGTTAGGTTACTATCTCTAGGTTAGGTTAGGTTAGCTTACTATCTCTAGGTTAGGATAAGTTAGGTTAGGTGAGGAACGGATTGAATTACGTCTTTATCCAGCTGAGTTCAGTGTGACTCTCATATACAATCAGCTGCCTTCTTCACGATCTGACAAGATAATGTGTGGTGAACGTTGATATGATAGTGTACGGTAAACTTGGCTGGGATTGTCATCGTCACGATCAGACATGACAGAAGTATGGTGAACTTGGTTGGGATCATCATCGTCATGATTTGACATGACACAAGTATAGTGAACTTGGTTGAAACCAACGATTTCACATTCCTCACAGTTCTCTTTCCTCAGTTTTTGAATTTTAGAATAAACTTCAAGTGATACAGCTTTACTATATTCATTTTTAGTTTCAATTTGAGTTGAATTTAAATATTTATCAACATAACAAATCAGGAAACAGAGTATGTATCATATGCACTACCGACACTTGTGTTTAACATTTTCTAAATTATAATAAATAATTAA
>NW_013810092.1:0-502 GCF_000517525.1 Limulus polyphemus
AACTAATTGAAACAGGTTTTTTAACCTAACTGAACGTGTAAAAGATACTACACAAACCTGCCTTTATCTGAGTCAATATGAAAACCCAACTAATTGAAACAGGTCTTTTTAACCTAACTGAACGTGAAAAATATACTACACAAACCTGTCCTTTAGCTGAGTCAATATGAAAAAATCCAACTAATTTAAACAGTTCTTTTTACCTATCTGAACATGAAAAATGAACTTGTTATATCTATCTACTTATTGCATATTCCAGGACAGTTTTTTTTAGATATAACGATAAATAGCAAAAACAGTTATTCTTCGAGATTTATTGTTTGCATTTGATTGGCATGGAAACTTCCACAGAAATATCTAACATGTAATTAATTTACTACGATAAATAATTAATCACTTTGCCTCAACATTTTTTTTAGCGTAAGCAGTTATTAAAACTCAGTTTAACTTGGAAATTCTCATTGTCGTCTTTACATCCCTGAACTGAAAATTTAGAAAACAT
>NW_013810093.1:0-504 GCF_000517525.1 Limulus polyphemus
TTCCTGGTACACCAGGACTACCTCCATTGTAGGCCTTCCAATACTCTTTCCTATCAGCCTCTAAAATGTTACTAAGCCCGAATGGCATCACTCCGTATTGCCACAGACCTTGGCCATAACTAAATGCTGTCTGGCTCCATTTAGGGCATCAAGAGTATCGTCAATTCTTGGCAGTAGGTATGAGTCTTTAAGGGCCCTGAAGTCCACACAGCAACGTTGGGTCTCATCCTTCTTCTTGACTAATACGACGGGAGCTGACCAGGGACTATCTGATTTCTCGACTATCCCTTCCTTAATTAGACCATCCATGACCTTTTCTATCTCTTGTCGCTTTGCTGGAGCTATTCTCCTTGGAGGGATCTTTCTTGGACGGTGATTACCTGTGTTTATTCTGTGCTCTACAAGATTTGTGCAGCCGAGGTCATGATCTCCTTTCGAAAAAACGTCTGCATAATTTGCTAAACGTTCTTTTACCTGAAGAGCCTGTGATGATGCCAAATGGAC
>NW_013810094.1:0-505 GCF_000517525.1 Limulus polyphemus
CACAGTATCGTTAAATCTTGTGTATTCTTATTGACAGTACACAGTATTGTTAAATCTTGTGTCTTCTTATTGACAGTACACATTATTGTTAAATATTGTGTTTTCTTACTGACAGTACACATTATCGTTGAATACTGTGTCTTCTTATTGACAGTACACAGTATCTTTAAATCTTGTTTCTTCTTATTGATAGTACACAGTATTGGTAAATCTTGTGTCTTCTTATTGAAAGTACACAGAATCGTTAAATCTTGTGTCTTCTTATTGACAGGTACACAGTGTCGTCAAATCTTGTGTCTTCTTACTGAAAGTACACAGTATCGTTAAATCTTGTGTCTTCTTATTGACAGTACACAGTATTGTTAAATCTTGTGTATTCTTATTGACAGTACACAGTATTGTTAAATCTTGTGTCTTCTTATTGACAGTACACATTATTGTTAAATATTGTGTTTTCTTACTTGACAGTACACATTATCGTTGAATACTGTGTCTTCTTATTGAC
>NW_013810095.1:0-502 GCF_000517525.1 Limulus polyphemus
GAAACCAGATTTTATAGTTTGGTATTTGTGTGTATTTTTATGTTTCCTTGACACCATAGTTTGGTATTTGTAAATATATTTATGTTTCCTCGAAACCAGGCACTAAAGTTTGGTATTTGTCAATATTTTTATATTTCCTTAAAACCAGACTCTACAATTTGGTACTTGTCAGTATCTTTATGTTTCTTTAAAACCAGACTCTATAGTTTGGTATTTGTCAGTATCTTTATGTTTCCTTGAAACCAGAATCTACAGTTTGGTACTTGTCAGTATCTTTATGTTTCTTTAAAACCAGACTCTATAGTTTGGTACTTGTCAGTATCTTTATGTTTCTTTAAAACTAGACTCTATAGTTTGGTATTTATCAGTATCTTTATGTTTCTTTAAAACCAGACTCTACAGTTTGATACTTGTTAGTATCTTTATGTTTCCTTGAAACCAGACTCTACAGTTCGGTACTTGTCAGTATCTTTATGTTTCTTTTAAAACCTACACTCTACAG
>NW_013810096.1:0-804 GCF_000517525.1 Limulus polyphemus
GCCATGTCATCGCGTTTGTTGACTTCCATTCAGAATTTTATTTTATGAATTTATGTCAATAAGTTTGGCATGAAATTGTAGACTATAATTCAAATTTTATTGTTATACATTAGGTAATTTCTTAATTTAAAAGTAGATATTATAAAAACTTATCTAAATATTTATTTTTTGTGTCACGTGGTGTGTTGAATGCAGCATTGGTTCAAATTAAATGTTTGTGATGTCCAAATACAAAGTCTATAGTTTCTTACAAATTAGGAACTCAAATTACCGATATTAACAAGCTAGAATGTAAAATAAGAACCTCCTATCTTTTCTATTTGCTTTTTTATACCTATCACCCCACTGCTCCTTCTAAGCATGTACCGAGTTCCTAAAACCCCTTTCTTTTCCTGTTTACAGGTCAGACCAGGAATGGATCTCTCTCGAGTGGTCCTACCCACCTTCATCCTGGAACCAAGGTCTTTTCTGGACAAATTATCTGACTATTATTACCATTCAGATATTTTGGCTAAGTAAGCAGTCATGTCTAGGTTTTTATCACAAAGTGTATTAAGATCCACAGTTACATAATTTTCATGTAAATACCAAAAATATGTGAGTGTAAAGCAACAAGTGTTTGAAATTACAAACATTAGTCAAACTTTTGATCACCACAAAGTCTTGTGTTCAAAAAAAATATTCTTAGCTGATACTTAATTGCAAATACAGCAGCTTCTAATATTATATTTTTAATCCTATCGAATATTAGGGGCCCGGCATGGCCAGGTGGTTAGGGAGCTTGACTCGCAATCTGAGGGTCGC
>NW_013810097.1:0-504 GCF_000517525.1 Limulus polyphemus
ATTTGTTTCATATCCTCCACATGCAAAATTTTTAAACACTCAGCAGCCTACGTCAAGCAGCAACTGAGTATAAAGGTCGTGACTAGAAGAGATAATTGTTTGCTTTACTTCTTTATTTACTGTTCTATGTTTTAAGAAAAAGAAGTTTAAGAACTTATTTCAAAATAGCAATAACCTATATACATATAGAATGTATAATAATTGAAATGTGACTGTATTTTACAAAATACTAGTCTACTAAAACATAACCAAGACAATTTACTTTGTACAAACCAAAGGTCAGTTTTATGTTATTGGATATGGTATCATGAGTGTACTTGTGCCATGTCATTGTAACTTCTATACTGTTAGCCAGGCACAGCTGAAAGGTCAATATAATAAAAATAATATATATATAAATGTATATTGTTATGAGATTTAAGCTATTTAGTCTAAACATTTATGTTTTCTTGTTATAATTTGTATCCATTCTAGAATGAAAGAGGCATAATTTATATTTATTTC
>NW_013810098.1:0-504 GCF_000517525.1 Limulus polyphemus
GTTGACAGCAGTGGACAGACACAACTATAGAGCACTAGTAGAGGCCCTGGAACTCAGGTACGGAACCCAGAATCAGTCAGAAGTCTACAGTGCTAGGTTTAGGACGAGAGTCCGTGCTAAAGGGGAGAACCTGCAAGAGCTGGCACAAGACTTGAAAAGCATGGCACACAAGGCCTACCCAACTGCACCACCCGATCTCCTCAAGCTGTTGCTGAGGGATCAGTTCTTAGATGACTTGGACAGTCCACAACTTAAGATACAAGTGAAGCAAGCACACCCCTCTACCATGCAGGATGCAATGGCCAGAGCTCTCGAATTTGAATCCTACGTTAAGTCCAGCACAGAGGTGCCGAGGTTGGTACAGTCATCTGGATTCAAGGCCAGAAAGGGTCAGCTTTCAAAGAAGTTTGAGGGACTTTGCTGGCACTGTAACAAACCTGGGCACAAGAGAGCTCAATGCTGGCAACTTCCACACAGGGGAGATGCCACAGCTGGAAAGGCTGG
>NW_013810099.1:0-506 GCF_000517525.1 Limulus polyphemus
ATAATACAAATACAGGTAATGTAAAATGATTGGAAATTTATGAATTATCACGAGGTTAGCGTGGTCTAGAAGTAGGCGTAGCCAGTCTGTGAAATAAGCAGCTCCGCTCCGTTTCTGTAGGCCTGATATGACCAGATGGTTTGGGAAATCTGCGGGTTACGATTTCGAATCCCCATCTCACCAAACACGCTCGCCCTTTCAGCCGTGGGTGCGCTATAAGAACCTGAAATACGCTTAAATCCCACTATTCAGTTAAAAAGAGCAGTTAAAGGACAAGTGCTGTGGTTGTTGACTCGCTGCATTTCCTCTAGTTTATAATTTCGAAATTGTTAATGGCTGACGCAGATAATCCTTGTGTAGATAAGCGTAACTGTTCGAAAAAGCGAATCCTCATACCATGAAAGACATAGAAAAATATGTTATGAAACATATCATTCGTGTCCAGGCCCGGCATAGCCAGGTGGTTAGGGAGCTCAAGTCGCAATCTGCGAGTCGCGGGTTCGAAT
>NW_013810100.1:0-503 GCF_000517525.1 Limulus polyphemus
GAAAGTACATAGTATCGTTAAATCTTGTGTTTTCTTATTGCCAGTACACATTATCGTTAAATCTTGTGTCTTCTTATTGACAGTACACAGTATCGTTAAATCTTGTATTTTCTTAATGACAGTATACAGTATCGTTAAATCTGGTGTCTTCTTATTGATAGTACACAGTATTGTTAAATCTTGTGTCTTCTTACTGACAGTACACAGTATCGTTAAATCTTGTTTCTTCTTATTGAAAGTACACAGTATCGTTAAATCTTGTGTCTTCTTATTGACAGTACACAGTATCGTTAAATCGTGTGTTTTCTTATTTACAGTACACAGTATCGTTAAAACTTGTGTCTTCTTATTGACTGTACACAGTATCGTTAAAACTGGTGTCTTCTTATTGACAGGACACATTATTGTTAAATCTTGTGTTTTCTTACTGACAGTACACATTATCGTTGAATATTGTGTCTTCTTATTGATAGTACACAGTATCGTTAAATCTTGTGTCTTCG
>NW_013810101.1:0-503 GCF_000517525.1 Limulus polyphemus
CTTATATTTCTTAATAGTATAAATATATATACTGTTACGTATCTGGTCGTTTGTTAATCTCCGGTAGAGACTCCTCCCGAGGAACCCCAGCGACACAAGACCTTTCCCAAATAAAATTAGCCCATTCTTTCCCAATACAACTTCGCAATACACAGAACCCCCACAGTCACCTCAACTTAAACACACGCCATAATTCACAACGACTCATGCACCCCACTCACGGTCACTACCGCCCGCCTTACCTGACCATCTGTCTCTATCTCTATGTATCTGGAATTATTTCTCAGCTTTATTTGCCAGGCTTATATACTAAAATAGAGGGCGCCTAGAAAAGACTAGAGTTGCCAGGAACAGTCATGATCCTTCTAGAAACTCCATCGCATATGCTTCCAGGGTCACGTGACTTCGGGTGTCATAACAATACTATGTTGTTGTTGGGCTTAGGATTCTTCTACAGTAGGTGTCTGTGACTTGTCAGCTATGAATTAAATGATAAATCTACA
>NW_013810102.1:0-504 GCF_000517525.1 Limulus polyphemus
TTGTACAGACCAAAGGTCAGTATTATGTTATGTGATATGGGAACGTGGGCCGTGTCATTGTAAATTCTTTATTGTTAGCCAGTTACGGCTGAAAGGTCAATATAATAAAAATAATAAATATATACATATAAATGTATAATGTTAGGACTATTTAAATTATTTAGTCTAAACTATTTATTTTTTTTATAATTTGTGTTCATTCTAGAATGAAAGAGGCATAATTTATATTTATTCTCTAATTTTTTTGTGGTGGTTGTGAGATCGGTCAAATCTACTGAACCCTTACAGAGATTAATTACTGAAAATAACGGATAAAAGTTTTTTCTGAAGAAATGTTTGATAACTATCTGGACATTATAAAGATTTAGCATGTGAAATTTCAAAATTTTCTGATGCATAAAACTATTTTGAATCTTAAAATGAATATTACTTTGCATGATAGATAGGCAACGTGCGAAAAGAAAAAATGAGAATAACAGAGCTTCACAAACCTTAAAACTTAAT
>NW_013810103.1:0-505 GCF_000517525.1 Limulus polyphemus
TATATATATATATATATATATATATACAATATTTAAAAGGGATAAACAAGCATATACAAAGAGAGAGTTAACGGTAAGCAGAGTAACGGAAAACAAAGATGTCATTCAACTGCAATTAGCGTTTTTTTTTTTGTTTTTGTTTCATGTGTCAGGGCTCACATAAACAAAAGATTATTAAAATTCAACTTGGTAAACCATCAATTACTAAGCCTTGTTTTCCAAACGTTGGTAGAACTGCAAATGTAATCTAAGTTTAGAGATCGTACCCATTCCGAGCTTAAGGGCTAACCTACTGGCAATAGCCAGTAAGTTTGTTTGTTTGTAATTAAGCACAAACCCCACTACGGGTATCGAAACCCAGATTCTAGCGTTGTAAGTCCGCAGACATACCGCTGTGCCATTGGGGGGGGGGCAGCTAGTAAGAATTTTGTTTGTTTGTTGTTAAACGCAAAGCTACATAATCTGTGTCTCTACCCACCACCGGGTATCGAAACCCAGATTCTAG
>NW_013810104.1:0-504 GCF_000517525.1 Limulus polyphemus
GCCTTGGATCATGTAGAAGATATGCAGTACAGTAATTGTACTATTTACACTAATTCTCTTAGCTCTCTACTGGCCCTGGAATCGCTTAACGTTAGTTCTCACCATGGTCTCGTCGATATTCAACACCGATTGGCCCATTTTTCTCTATATTCCGTTTCCATCCAGTTTTTCTGGATCCCTGGCCAAGTCGGTATTCACGGGAATGAGCTCGCTGACACCACAGCTAAGTCCGTCTGCTCTGGTGCCATCACGGCCATGCCTGTCCCATACATGGACTACGGTCCTGTCTTCAAGGCGTGGCTTCATGCCAGTTGGCAGTCGACTTGGAGTGAGCAATGCCATAATAAGCTTTTCCAGATCAAACCTTCTGTTGGTCTTTGGCCATCTTGCTTCCGTAAGGATTGGAAGGAGGAAGTAGTCCTGGCAAGGCTACGCATTGGTCATACTTTTTTAATCCATCGTTTTCTTTTATGAGGCATTGACCCACCGATGTGTAGCCATTGT
>NW_013810105.1:0-497 GCF_000517525.1 Limulus polyphemus
CGGTTCCTTATTTCTTCAATAGAATTAGCAACGAATCTGTTCGATTTCTTGTATCTTCAATACAAAGAGTAATGAATCTCTTCGGTCCCCCATGTCTTCAATGCAAACAGTAATGAATCTGTTCGGTTCCTCATGTAGTCAATACAAACAGAAATGAATCTGTTCGGTTCCTTATATCTTCAATACAAACAGTAATGATTCTGTTTGGTTCCCCATGTCTTCGATGTAAATAGTAATGAATCTGTTCGGTTCCTTATATCTTAAGTACAAAGAGTAATGAATCCGTTCGGTCCCTTATATTTTCAAAACTAAGATTAATGAATCTGTTCGGATCCTCATGTCTTCATTGCAAACAGTAATGATTCTGATCGACTCCTCATGTGTTCAATACAAACAAGTAATGAATCTGTTCGGTTCTTTTTCTTAAATAGAAACAGTAATGAATCTGTTCCGTTCATTGTATTTTCAATACAAACAATAAATAAGTTATTCGGTTC
>NW_013810106.1:0-505 GCF_000517525.1 Limulus polyphemus
AACCTTGATAGTTATGTCACGTTTACAATTATAAAAATGTTTTTTTTAATGAGTTTGTGCTTCCCACCATTTTGTTTTGGCTGTTACTAGAAAATTCCCCAAATCCATGATAGTGTTTACTTAAAAAATATTATAATAATTTCAAAAAACATTCTATAATAATACAAATGTCTATAATTAAGAACAATACAGGGAAAGAAGATGAGAACAACCGACGTACTTGGGGCATGTAAAACAGATTCCGGGTCCTTTAGAGAGAGAACTTCTGGTAGCCACCTAGCTGACATAATAAATATTATCAAGACAAAATTTAATTTAAAAAAAACAATCATTTTATTCCACACAACCCGTATTAAAAATTACATCACTTAGAATAAAGAGTAAAATTATCATCAATAGGTTGACTAATTATTAATAATGTTTAACTAATATTTATAATTGTCAATAATTGGAATATTCTACATTATTCGTCAAAAACCAAGCAAATTTAAAACAATAATTATAG
>NW_013810107.1:0-501 GCF_000517525.1 Limulus polyphemus
GGGCATCTTTGTATTGAAATATGAAGAAAAACAATTTTTTTCTAAATTTGTGAAAAATTATGGGCTATAGCCTATGGTTTTTGGTGAAAATATGAATTTTTTTTGAAAATGGAAAAAAGTGTTTTTTTACCCAAAATTAATAGAAAAATATCCTATAGTGCTTATTTCATCGGAAAACTCAAAATTGAGACATTATAGCATTGACGAAAAACATTATTTCACATTAAACCTAAAAAAAATTTACTTTCCCTAAGCCAGATTACAAACAATCCAAAAGGTGGAGTTTACTTGATAAGAAAACGTGATGCCCTTTTATATGTTGGAATTTTTTTAACGATGTTATTTTTAAAGCTATTCTTTGTTTATAATATAATTGAAGACAGAAAAAACAACAACAATAAAATGGACACTAACCCAAATTTTGAAAAGTGATTATGAAATAACTATTGGGAATTTTGATAAAAGGATCTCTATTTTGAAAGTCTTACATCAAGGGCATCT
>NW_013810108.1:0-505 GCF_000517525.1 Limulus polyphemus
TCTATTTTCTAATGTAAGAATAAACATTGGTGACAAAATGTGACATATTGTTTTAAACTTAATAAGTCTATGGGTGTCTATTTTCTAATGTAAGAATAATCACTGGTGACAACATGTGACATATTGTTTTAAACTTAATAAGTCTATGGGTGTCTATTTTCTAATAAAAACTCTTCTCAGTCCTAACTCAGAAGTTTCTATAACTGTTTGTATTATAAAAAAAATCCCTGCTCTTGCAGTTTTACTCTTTACTCACCATAACTGGCTCAAGAAAATAAACTAATGTATTTCTATTGTATTAAGACCGCACCATGCAGAAGAAGAAACACTCAAAAAGATGGGGGGAAATCAGATAGAGTCCACAGATAACACAGGCCTGTGAATTTAAACTTCATATAAGTTGTCTTGTTTTATTAACGAATTTTCCAGTAAGGATATTTTTACAAATCTGGGGAGACAAAAAACTTTTACTTAGATCAAATTATTATTTCGCTTACCACATTGA
>NW_013810109.1:0-502 GCF_000517525.1 Limulus polyphemus
GCCACCAGTGTTTCGTATACCTATTGAACGTTTCTTGCACATTTCCTATATTACAATTTTGTAATCTGAAGTGTATTGCCATCAGTGTTTCGTATACATATTGAACGTTTCTTGTACATTTCATATCTTACAATTTTGTAATCTGAAGTGCATTGCCATCAATGTTTCGTATACCTATTGAACGTTTCTTGCACATTTCCTATCTTACAATTTTGTAATCTGAAGTGCATTGCCACCAGTGTTTCGTATACATATTGAACGTTTCTTGTACATTTCATATCTTACAATTTTGTAATCTGAAGTGCATTGCCATCAATGTTTCGTATACATATTGAACGTTTCTTGCACATTTCCTATCTTACAATTTTGTAATCTGAAGTGCATTGCCATCGAATGTTTCGTATACCTATTGAACGTTTCTTGCTACATTTCCTATCTTACAATTTTGTAATCTGAAGTGCATTGTCATCAGTGTTTCGTATACATATTGAACGTTTCTTGC
>NW_013810110.1:0-503 GCF_000517525.1 Limulus polyphemus
GTAAAATCTCTGTAGGTGACTCACTGTCTTCTTAACTCTAAGATGTCCTCCTGTTAAACTATCATGGGATTGACGCAGCACAACTTCCCGTAAGTTTCTCGGTATAACTGTTTGCCAGGTCGTCACTTTCCCATCTGCAGTTTCCCATCTCCGGACAATAATACCACCTTCAAGCTTCAACTGGCTCCATTGTGCCCAATAGTTCTTTGTCACAGGGTTTAAGCTAGACACCTTCTCCCAAGCAGGGCGCAAAACACTTACTTGTAGGAAATCAATTATTGGCTTCAAATCTTGGTCTTTCTCCTGTTCTGCTTTAATGTCTATACTTGGTTCCACTTCACCATCATCAACTCCTTCATCACTTTGACTTCAGCTTGACGGCACCTAGTTAGTTCAGCCTCTCTTTGTAACAATGTCTGCAGTCATTTTGCTAGGTCTTCGGCTCAGTCCGTCGGCATTTCCATGAGTATTTTCCTTCTCTGTATTAATATTATAACTATACT
>NW_013810111.1:0-503 GCF_000517525.1 Limulus polyphemus
CACCAGCACTCAGGCCATAAACAAGTAAAAATCACCGGCACTTGGGTCATCAACAAGTAAAAATCACCGGCACTTGGGTCATAAACAAGTAAAAATCATCGCTACTCAGGTCATCAACAAGTAAAAATCACCGGCACTCAGGTCATAAACAGGTAAAAATCACCGGCACTCAGGCCATAAACAAGTAAAAATCACCGCTACTCAGGTCATCAATAAGTAAAAATCACCGCTACACATGCCATAAACAATAAAACTTCACCGGCACTTAGATCATAAACAATAAAACTTCCCCGGCACTTGGATCATAAAAATAAAACTTCACCGGCACTTGGATCATAAACAATAAAACTTCACCGGCACACGGGTCAAAACAAATAAAATGTCTCTGGCAATCAGGTCATAAATAACTAAATACTAAACAATTTAAAACATCTCTGGTAATCAGGTCATAAACAACTAAATACTAAACAATTTAAAACATCTCTGGCAATCAGGTCATAAAC
>NW_013810112.1:0-500 GCF_000517525.1 Limulus polyphemus
AGAATAAATATTTGTATCACAGGTTATCGTTTTCGTCAAAGAATTTTATGTATTGGATAGGAGCTTTTCAAAAATAAAATTTTATTGACAAATTTTTAATTTTTCGAACTTTAAAGTTTTTGTGAAAATTTTACATCACTTCGATTTCGATTTACTCTCTTCGAGATGTAATCATTGTAAAAAAATTTCACTATTTTGTTTCTAAATTGTTCGAAATATTTAAGTTTTGTGAATATTTATCAGACTATTGTTTTTGTTTTGCTCCTTTAAATTTTGAATGAAATAGGAAATCGATTTAGGGTTTGGGAAATATATTTTGTTTTCGTTAATCTCTAAGTCTGTCAATTTTGTTGTTTCGGACAAAAAAATCGGCCATCTGATCTTAGACGTTATTGTTGCAATAGAAGACACTGTTCTCTCAATATTTAAAAAAATTACATTTTTCGTAAAAATACCAAAGGCTATAGCCTTTGATTTTTTGGAAAAAAAATATGGAAAAT
>NW_013810113.1:0-504 GCF_000517525.1 Limulus polyphemus
CACTCCACTAAACTCGATCTCCCACCAACCCAAATAGCTCCCCAAACCATCACGCTGAAACCACCATGCTTCACAGTTGGCTGCAATCTGTTGAGCCAAAACTCTTGGTGAGGCATTCTCCAGACTCACATCCTTCCACTGTCCGAAAATTGGGCGAATCTTGATTCGTCTGAGAACAGTACAGTGTTCCAAAAGTCCAGAGGCTTGGTCATCATATCACTTGCCCACTTCTTTCGTCTGACTATGTTGGCAGGTCTTAATAAGGGCTTCCGTCTAGCTGCTCTGCAACGATAACCCAATCTGTGGAGAATCCGTTGAACAGATTTCGGGCTCATCCCACCAACTTTGGCCACTTCTGCAGTCGTTACTCTGGGATCCATTTCGATGCTCCTCTTGACAGCCCTTTTTGTCCTCTCCGATGGACCAAGACGACCCAGACGCTGCTCAGTTGTTTCCTTGCCATGTTTCCTGAACTGCACGATGATTCTGTTGACAGTCGAAAGC
>NW_013810114.1:0-504 GCF_000517525.1 Limulus polyphemus
AACATTCTTGCCAAATAATCAGTTACCAGAGAGAAGAAAGCATTCTTGCCAAATAATCAGTTACCAGAGAGAAGAAAACATTCTTGCCAAATAATCAGGTACAAGAGAGAAGAAAACATTCTTGCCAAATAATCAGTTACAAGAGAGAAAGAAACATTCTTGCCAAATAATCAGGTACAAGAGAGAAGAAAACATTCTTGCCAAATAATCAGGTATAAGAGAGAAGAAAACATTCTTGTCAAATAATCAGTTACAAGAGAGAAGAAAACATTATTGCCAAATAATCAGTTACCAGAGAGAAGAAAACATTATTGCCAAATAATCAGTTACCAGAGAGAAGAAAACATTATTGCCAAATAATCAGTTACCAGAGAGAAGAAAACATTCTTGCCAAATAATCAGTTACAAGAGAGAAGAAAACATTCTTGCCAAATAATCAGTTACCAGAGAGAAGGAAACATTCTTGTCAAATAATTAGTTACCAGAGAGAAGAAAACATTATTG
>NW_013810115.1:0-504 GCF_000517525.1 Limulus polyphemus
GGCTATTGTTCGGGACGAACAATACTAAGGAGGGGCAGTGTTTCGTCAGCGAGGTCACGTGACTAGTATCACGCCATGTCCTTCTAGAAATATCCTGTTCTTTCATGAATGCTCTAGCGTTTACTAGATATGTGTAAGTCTTGTATATATAAGACGGTCACAAATTGACGGCAACAATGTGTGGTGCCTGGCAGGGCCAGGTGGATAAGGCGCTCGACTCACAATCTGAGGGTCGCGGGTTCGAATCCGCATCCCACCAAACATGCTCGCCCTTTCAGCCCTTTCAGGCGTTATAATGTGACGGTCAATCCCACTATTCGTTGGTAAAAGAGTAGCCCAAGAGTTGGTAGTGGGTGGTGATGACTAGCTGCCTTCCCTCTAGTCTTACACTGCTAAATTAGGGATGGCTAACGCAGATAGCCCTCGTGTAGCTTTGCGCGAAATTCCAAAACAAACAAACAATGTGTGTGTGTAATTGAAGTGAGTATTGTTGAGTCGAGTACG
>NW_013810116.1:0-505 GCF_000517525.1 Limulus polyphemus
CTTCTTTTTAGAAAAGTTTTTTTTTTCTTTACTTGTGTGCTTGTTGATGTTTTTATAATGTGGTGTTTCAATAGACATGGGAAGGTTGTATTGATAACCAGGTTCTAAATATAATGAGGTTCCAACTGTAATATTTATTGTTTATCCATTATTGGCTGGTAATTCCTGTTTCACCCTATATATATATATATATGCTTTTTAAGGAACACTAGTAAAAAACTAACTTCAATGGGTAATGATAACATCGTTTGCACTAGAATTATGTATTTTTTTAATTACTACTAGTTATTAATATTGCATATAAAAACGGATACTCCGTTTGAAACTATATCACTTCAGTGAAATTGGTTGACACCATTGTTTTGGTTTTTGAGTTATCGTGTAATAAAAAACAAGCAGAAGAAAGAAGAGCAAGAAATTCAAACTTTTTACTAAGACATTTACAGACATTCCCAGAACTTTTGACGCAGTCATTATATAAATATTGTTATAAAATGAAACACTG
>NW_013810117.1:0-501 GCF_000517525.1 Limulus polyphemus
AGAGAAATCTACTATGGTAATCAGTCTACTGTAACTCACTGAAAACCATGTAGAGACAAAGCGAACTCGAGAAATGATGAATCCTCAACGTGGCAGTTTCCAATTAATGTGCACCAGTAAAATACCGGATTTTTTCAATGGCGGAAAGTGAAGGACTTGATAAATTCTTCAGGACGAAAAAACGAAGACGCTTGAATTAATTTTATAACTACCCTATGACATACTCAATACTGCATTCATTACTATTGTCCGGGTTTCAGTAAAATATTCGTAGCCGTTTTTTCTGTAGTGGCTTGTAAAACTATAATCGATAATAATAAGGCTGGAGACACTTATAAGTAAACATATTGTTTACTCTAGTAAAACCAAGCTTTTCCAACTAGTATAACGGTGCTTGAATTCTACATTTTTGCGAGTGAGCTTTAGAAGAGCTTATGTTGGTAGCGAAAAAGAACTTAGAATATCTTAAAGGGTGGAAATCTCGACTTTCGAGATTCAATT
>NW_013810118.1:0-501 GCF_000517525.1 Limulus polyphemus
AAACGTGTTATGAACAATGCATGGTTAGAAGTTTCGTGGTGTGTGTGTGTTGAATGTAGATAAACGTGTTATAAACAATGCATGGTTAGGAGTTTAGCGGTATGTGTGTGTTGAATGTAGATAAACGTGTTATGAACAATGCATGGTTAGGAGTTTCGTGGTATGTGTGTTTTGAATGTAGATAAACGTGTTATGAACAATGCATGGTTAGGAGTTTAGCGGTATGTGTGTGTTGAATGTAGATAAACGTGTTATGAACAATGCATGGTTAGGAGTTTCGGTATGTGTGTGTTGAATATAGATAAACGTGTTATAAACAATGCATGGTTGGGAGTTTAGCGGTGTGTGTGTGTTGAATGTAGATAAACGTGTTATAAACAATGCATGGTTGGGAGTTTAGCGGTGTGTGTGTGTTGAATGTAGATAAACGTGTTATAAACAATGCATGGTTGGGAGTTTAGTGGTATGTGTGTGTTGAATGTAGATAAACGTGTTATGAAC
>NW_013810119.1:0-505 GCF_000517525.1 Limulus polyphemus
TGCGGCGCAGGGTTGCAGCAGTCATCCAGGCAAACGGTGGATATACCCGATATTGACTTTTCGATGACTAATTATCAATGTGTGGGTCATTGATTGACATTTTGTAATGTGATTTGACAATTCAATAACGTTTTTGAGCTTTCACTGACAATACTTATTAAAGATAATTTTAAGCGTGAAAACTGTCCATATTTTGATGTCATGATATGTAAATTAAAAATTGTTATGTTACGGTGATAATCTTGTTTTCTTGTGCCCAATAATGAATAATTTCATTTGATAAACACGTTTAGATTGAATGGTAATTTATAATCAGTCACAAGAACGTCGAATCTGAATCACTTGAAAAAAAACACGGGGGTGCTTAACTTTTTTCCAGGTGTATATTTAGTTTGATTTAGACTCTGATATTTGGAGTCAAAGGCGTAAGAAACCATGCCCTCAGTCGTTTGTACTTTTGTATTTACAACTGAACGTTCTGAGGACTTATACCGTTAGAAACCGG
>NW_013810120.1:0-504 GCF_000517525.1 Limulus polyphemus
TTGGACATGAGAAACCTTGTTAGTGGTGTAGGTCAGTAATTTTAATAAGATTAAAGTAATCATACTTTGTATATTGAAGTTTAGAAAATAATAAAATATTTATTTTGAAATTTTGTGAAAGGCTATTAGAGATGATACCTTTATTTTAACTTACCATTCTTTTTATTATAATGTTAAGGGTATATATTGTTTTTCTAACTATATACTTATAAAAAATAGTTATTCAGAATAATTAACATATTTTAAAATTTATAAAATGTAAAAACTTGTGCACCTTCCTTTGTAAAAAACCTTTTTTTTTGAAGGATCTGGAGTTACTTTCACACTTGCTGATGGAACAGTTGCCACAATTGAAGATCTTGCTGTTCAAGATGGAGAGTTTGTTTTCCAAGGACCTCAGATCTATGCTTCTAATGGTGAATTAGCCATATTAACAAACTTGGAGAATTCTGACTCTCAGGTACATACCCCAAGTACTGTTGGAAGAACCTTACGATCAATACA
>NW_013810121.1:0-502 GCF_000517525.1 Limulus polyphemus
GTTCATAACACCACGTGTATCTATTACATTATTATCAAAAATACCCTCTATATTTCTCCATAGTTGTCCATAAAACCCTTTTTAT
Source organism: Limulus polyphemus (assembly GCF_000517525.1). NCBI lineage: Eukaryota > Metazoa > Arthropoda > Merostomata > Xiphosura > Limulidae > Limulus > Limulus polyphemus. The sequence goes on from NW_013810121.1 coordinate 86, forward strand.
TTATTACATAGTCGTCCATAACACCCTATATATTTCTACATAGTTGTCCATAACATCCTGGGTAGTTATTACATAGACGTCCATAACAACCTCTATATTTCTACATAGTTGGCCGTAACATCCTGTGTATTTATTACATATTCATCCATAACACCCTCCATATTTCTACAAAAGTGTCCATAACATACTGTGTATTTATTACATAGTTGTCCATAACATTCTGTGTATTTATTACATAGTTGTTCTTATAAAACCTTATGTATTTATTACACAGCTGTTCATAACACCACGTGTATCTATTACATTATTATCAAAAATACCCTCTATATTTCTCCATAGTTGTCCATAAAACCTGTTTATTTATTACATAGTCGTACATAACACCCTACTATATTTCTACATAGTTGGTCATAACAA
>NW_013810122.1:0-559 GCF_000517525.1 Limulus polyphemus
TTAACTGTGTAATCAGGCATAGCCAACTAGATTTATCAACAATATTTGTACAAAACAATATATATTTTATTTTAAACTAAAAAAAACCCGTGGGTCACCAGAGGATTACATCCTCTCTTCGGCCAAGAGGAGGAAGATGAGTATAAAGTGATGGTTTAAGACATGGGACTCCTCAGAACATTCCGCATTCTGATTGAGCCTTCCCGCCAGAATCTAAAGATACTGAATGCCTTAATAGTATCGTGTATGATTTTTATTTGCCACGGCCCCCAACATGGGACAACCTGGTTTAAGAAATTAATAGCAGAAGTTGTGTACGGATTGATATAAGAGAAGCATTCTTCGTTTGGCCATTATATACTTCCTAATGAAACTTGTTTCGTGAGGTTAAGAACATCTTAGATTGTGAAGAATGTTAACTAGTAATAATGTATGAGTGGCATAACACCGTAATAAAACTGATATTTAATAATAATGTATGAATGATATAACACCGTAATAAAACTGATATTTAATAATAATGTATGAATGATATAACACCATAACAAAACTGATATTA
>NW_013810123.1:0-617 GCF_000517525.1 Limulus polyphemus
GCTAAAGACCCTTGAAGCAAACGGGATATTAAAAAGAAGAGTTAAAAAGAAAGTTGCGAAATTCAAAATATAGCGGTGTAAACAATATTTTAAGTATTAACCACAAAGAAATTTCCTACAAGAGAACCAATCACAAAGAGTAATTTCACTAAAGAGAAAAAGCACACAGCCGAAAAGGCGACACGCCTAAGCTGTTGTGTTTCGTTTCACCACTCTCTAAATTTCGTGTAGGTTTTCTTTGTAAAATTATTTTCTTTAGAAATCTTACCAACTGCACGTTTAGACAAAAGAAAATTAACAAACTGTTTACGATCTGCTACACGAGTAAGAGAAAGTTTGTGAAAGAGTAGCACGTTACAAATTCTGTCAGGTAAACAGTTTGTTAATTTTCTTTTGTCTAAACGTGCACGAGTAAGAGAAAGTTTGTGAAAGAGTAGCACGTTATAAATTCTGTCGGATTTTGTCAGCCTAAGAGTGACGTCGGGCTGAGCTTACTTATTAAGAGCGTTTCTTTCTTGCAGAGCCCACACCCTTCATGAAATATGGAAATCGCAGATGACCTGTGGAGATAGATTTCTTTCTAAACTCTAAAATAAACGTTGATTATTGGGGGGTTT
>NW_013810124.1:0-504 GCF_000517525.1 Limulus polyphemus
GACCAAGATTTGAAGCCAATGATTGATTTTCTAAAGGCAAGTGTTTTGCACCCTGCTTGGGAGAAGGTGTCTAGTCTAAGCCCTGTGACAAAGAACTATTGGGCACAATGGGACCAGTTGAAACTTGAAGATGGTATTCTTCTCCGGAGATGGGAAACTACAGATAGGAAATTGACGACTTGGCAAACGGTTATATCGAGAAAGTTACGGGAAGTTGTGCTGCGTCAATCCCATGATACTTTAACAAGAGGGCATCTCGGAATTAAGAAGACATTGAGTCACCTACGACAAAGATTTTACTGGATAGGTATGAGGCGAGATGTGGAAGAATGGTGCAGGACATGCAGTACATGTTGTGCTAAAAGGGGACCCAAGCGTAAGGGATGCCCACCTTATGAAGAGTTGCCTGAAAATGTGTCAGAGTTTGTGAAAGTGTTATCGGAAAGGGTGGATGATATTCACCATCAAGTACGTTCAAACTTGAAAACGTCTGCTGATTCGATG
>NW_013810125.1:0-502 GCF_000517525.1 Limulus polyphemus
GGGGGCGGTCATGTGACGTATATTCTAGAAGATTCGCTAGTGTGTTGCAACAGCGTTGCGTCAACTGACGCTGGTAGCACGTGTTGAGAGTCTTAGAAGTTTCTAGAACAGGCAGTATTATCGTATATAAGTGCGCTAGACAGTGAGAGAGAGTCGAAGCAATAGTGGAGACAAAGACAGAGACAAAGAGAAAGGAAGACAGCGGTACGGTCGGCGGGAACTGAGGATAGCAGACACAGAGATCGGAACTATAGTTTGCGGGGACAGACAATTAAGTCTAAGCGCGATAGAAAGTGAGTGAATTGTTGTGAACTATAGTGTGTGTAACTGTGAAAATTAAGTACATTACAAAGTTGTATTGAGGAAGAATAAACAAGTTTTATAAAGAAAGGACTTGTATCGTAGAAGAATTAACAAACAAACATACAGAGACGTAACAAATTGGTGTCAGAAGTGGAACGAAAAAAAAAAAGGAAACGAGAGGCGGAAATACGAACTACAG
>NW_013810126.1:0-501 GCF_000517525.1 Limulus polyphemus
CCATAACTGACAGTAGATGAAGTTGTAAGATGAAACGTTGAGTATCCAATTAAAGAAAAATAACAAATTTGGTGTTATAAGGTCGTTTATTACTAGTACTGATTGTGTGTTGTTTCTATTCTACCATTAATTGACTTTGGCAAGAATACCGATTTTTGTGAAAATCAACATAACAGTTCCATTTTAATGTTGTAGACGTACAAAAAAAATTGTAAAAGGAAAATAACTTAACTGTTTGATCTCTTCAGCACACTCTAGACTACTTTCATCAGTTTGTTTGTTTTTAATTAATGCACAAAGCTACACAATGGGCTATCTGTGCTCTGCTCACCATCGGGTATCGAAACCTGGTTTCTAGCGTTGTAAGTCCGCAGACATACCGCAGTGCCACTGGGGCATTTCGTCAGACACAAACATTTTAATGGATTTATGTATATGAAAATTTTCTGTATTATATGTAGTTAATGGTTTTGTCTAAACAGCTGTGTTATATAATAACTT
>NW_013810127.1:0-504 GCF_000517525.1 Limulus polyphemus
GTTTGTTTTCATAAAATAATTAGGCTAAACTAAGAGTAGTTACATGTCTATTGTTTATTATCATAAAATAATTAGACTAAACTAAGAGTAGTTACATGTCTATTGTTAACTATTATAAAATAATTAGACTAAACTAAGAGTGGTTGCATATCTATTGTTTATTATCATAAAATAATTAGACTAAACTAAGAGTGGTTACATATCTATTGTTTATGTTAATAAAATAATAAGATTAAACTAAGAGTGGTTGCATATCTATTGTTTATTGAAATGGGAGTATTGAACTAAACTAGGAGTGGCTACAATTAAGCTAATTATTACCAAAGTTTTTTTGTGTGACGAATAAAAGACGTTATTCTCTTAAATTATCTGAACTTGAATATACAAATCGTTTTGTCTACATCTTGCCACTAGATAATTCAACTGAACCAACAAGAGCTGCGGGCTACGCGACAAATACTGTTTGTTTGTTTTTAATTATGCACAAAGCTACACAAGGGCTAT
>NW_013810128.1:0-504 GCF_000517525.1 Limulus polyphemus
GACCCTCAGATTGCGAGTCGAGCGCCTTATCCACCTGGCCATGACAACTGCACTTAACAATCACCAGTATAAACATGACCAAGAACTAATTTTGTTTAAGATTATGTTTAACTCTAAGCTCTACATAATTTCTCAGAATGCAACATCACACCCATCATTAAAACAGTGTCGTTAATAAAAAAAAAACAAGGAGACCAGAGTTTTGAGTCATTTCCATCTTTTCACATTACCTCCATTCTAGCCATATTTTTCAACGACAGTCTGATAACTTGACCAAGGCAATAGGACAAGAAGGTAAGAATATTGTTCTCGGCAGAATACAAGGATAAGCCTCTCTAAACTAAATACAACCTAACTACACTTGAATGGAGATACATATACAAAACGTAACTGAATAATTTAAAGAATAAATTTCTGGTGGTTAATAAGAATTTTTTCCTCTGTTTAGCAAGTTTTTCAATTACCGTCTCTGGTTATCTGGTTACAAGAAGGTAGGAATAACTT
>NW_013810129.1:0-504 GCF_000517525.1 Limulus polyphemus
TTTTAGTATACCATATTAGGATAACGTGTATTTCAATACATCACATTTAACTGTGTTGACTAACTTATATTTTAGTATACCATATTAGGATCTGTGATTTGGATAACGTGTATTTCAATATACCACATTTAACTGCGTTGACTAACATATAATTTAGTATACCATATTAGGATAACATGTATTTCAATATACCACATTTAACTGTGTGTTCACTAACTTATATTTTTGTATACCATATTAGGATAACATGTATTTCAATATACCACATTTAACTGTGTGTTCACTAACTTATATTTTTGTATACCATATTAGGATAACGTGTATTTCAATATACCACATTTAACTGTGTGTTCACTAACTTATATTTTGTATACCATATTAGGATAACGTGTATTTCAATATACCACATTTAACTGTGTGTTCACTAACTTATATTTTAGTATACCATATTAGGATAACGTGTATTTCAATATACACATTTAACTGTGTGTTCACTAACTTATA
>NW_013810130.1:0-702 GCF_000517525.1 Limulus polyphemus
GCTACTGTACATTAACAGAGTTGCTACTGTACATTAACAAAAGTGCTATTGTACATTAACAGAATTGCTATTGTACATTAACAAAAGTGCTATTGTACATTAACAGAATTGCTATTGTACATTAACAAAAGTGCTATTGTACATTAACAAAAGTGCTATTGTACATTAACAAAAGTGCTATAGTACATTAACAGAATTGCTATTGTACATTAAAAAAGTGCTATTCCATATTAACAAAAGGTTTATTCTACATTAACAGAAGTTGTATACAATCTACATTAACAAAAGTGCTATTCTACATTAACAGAAGTTGTATACAATCTACATTAACAAAAGTGCTATTCTACATTAACAGAAGTTGTATACAATCTACATTAACAAAAGTGCTATTCTACATTAACAGAAGTTGTATACAATCTACATTAACAAAAGTGCTATTCTACATTAACAGAAGTTGTATACAATCTACATTAACAGAAGTGCTATTCCATATTAACAAAAGGTCTATTCTACATTAACCAATTACATTCCACTAAGTATTATTCATGTTGACAAATGGATACTAAGGTAGCAATGAGATTAAAAAAGATCCTGACATAGCGTTCATAGTCCCATTGGCAATACTCTTCTGAAGAAGACTTGTAGTCGAAACGTTGAGAATAAAAAGATCCTGACATAGCATTCAGTCTCATTGGCAATAAT
>NW_013810131.1:0-508 GCF_000517525.1 Limulus polyphemus
TTGTACATAGAGAGGGTGAGATCTGTGGAAGTCCATGGTCACCAACATTCTGTTTGGATATGATACATAGAGAGGGAGAGATCTGTGGAAGACCATGGTCACCAATGTTCTGTTTCGTACATAGAGAAAAAGAGAGATAATGCGAAAAAAGAGTTTTGAGCAAAATATTTGAAAAATACTTTTGTAATTGTGATGAAAAAATGTTTTTGGAAGACGCAGAAAAAAGTGCGTTTTTAATGCAAAACTCAATATCAAATCTCCGATTTTATATATTTCTTAGAATAACAGCAAGCTTGAAATATCAGGAGTTGAATGAAAAAAAATTAGATCTTTTCCAATGTGTGGGCTCCACTTATAGAGAACGGAATGAAAAACAGCAAGCCTGAAATATCAGGAGTTGAATGAAATATTTATATCTTTTCCAATATGTGGGCTCACCGATAGTGAACGGAATATAAAGAATTCTTTGTTCGTAATTAAGCACAAAGCTACACAATGGGCTATCTGT
>NW_013810132.1:0-504 GCF_000517525.1 Limulus polyphemus
ATTCGTTGGTAAAAGAGAAGCCCAAGAGTTGGCGGTGGGTGGTGATGACTAGCTGCCTTTCCTCTAAAACTAGGGACGGCTAGTGCAGATAGCCCTTGTGTAATTTGCGCGAAATTCAAAAAAACAAACAAACAAGTAAATATATAGGATATTCTCTTTGGAATGTTTGTGTCTAGAAATGGGAAATTTATAACTTTAAAATTATAATCCTCTGTTTTATTGTAAACTTGAAAGACAATCGTTGTTTAATAATACTAATATTTAAATCAAGGTAATATGCTGCTTTTGTATTTGTTGAATGTTTTTCAAGTACCAGGTCTGTCGGATAAATATCCTTAGGCATAGCAAGAAAATTTGATTGATTTGGTACTGCTATGTCTTCGATGTACCTAAATGCTCTGTCTATTTGTAAAACTGGCTGCTAGTCTTTCTTAAGAAATTGTGTAATGTTTCGATAATCAAGTTGAAAAAGAAAGAAACCTGTTGCTTAGGTACTGAATTTAC
>NW_013810133.1:0-504 GCF_000517525.1 Limulus polyphemus
AGGTGAAACTCTTAATGGTAAAGAAAAGTAGCCAAATCTACAAAAGTGTTACTGTGCGCAGTAGATTTTCTCTTATTGGGTTCCGCACGCGCATGCGTGACTATCCAAAATATACAATAACGTACATGTTGTCATCTCTGTAAGTGCCAAGGAATTTTTAAAACTTATTTGAATCAAATAATTCAAAGAGATGTTTCTCATTATGCAGCCTAATATAAACAGTGTTAGGGTTAAAACATTGTCCACTGACTTATAAGTACAAAATATAAACAGTGTTAGGGTTAAAAACATTGTCCACTGACTTATAAGTACAAAATATAAACAGTGTTAGGGTTAAAAACATTGTCCACTGACTTATAAGTACAAAATATAAACAGTGTTAGGGTTAAAAACATTGTCCACTGACTCATAAGTACAAAATATAAACAGTGTTAGGGTTAAAAACATTGTCCATTGACTTATAAGTACAAAATATAAACAGTGTTAGGGTTAAAAACATTGTCC
>NW_013810134.1:0-504 GCF_000517525.1 Limulus polyphemus
GACAGGGGAGATAATGGAATGTGTATGTAGACAGTGAGTAATTGATCTGCAGTCAGAGAGTATTATTGAAGCTGAGCACGTTCGTTGATATAGCGTTTGTTTTAGCGCGACTGTTGAAATTAAGTGTATCGTAAAGTTATATTCGGAAAGAATAAACCAGTTTTATTAAGTAAGGACTTGTGTCGCTAAAGTTTCGTCGGAACGAAGTTACGGAAAGTTAATTAACAAACGGAGACGTAACAATATATATCTGTGTCAGTGTAAACTACTCGTACCTGATGATGACAAAATCTTGTGGAAGCGCTGTACATTTACTGTTATGTTAAACTTATATTAAAGTTTTTCTCCATTCAAACCGTCTCCAAGCGTTATTAATCTCAAAGTGGGTTCCTCGTCATAGAATCCATGTGATTAGTTAGCTGTTATCACATAATACTACACTTGGAGTTTGTCCTGTATTTATTAGTAATTTGTGTTTTTCTCTGTAATTATAGTTTGGTTTAT
>NW_013810135.1:0-495 GCF_000517525.1 Limulus polyphemus
GAATGATTATCATCAGCATGAGAAAACTTTTAGTAAAATCAATTTTGTTTTAGGTGGTTTCTGTCAAGTCAGACTTAAATAATATGCAAATAAGACTTTATCTAAGACCTTTTAATTAAATATTAAGTTGTTTACATAAAAACACACCCCACAGAGAAAGAGAAAACCAAAGTATGAGATTTGTAAGTTTGTTGAAACTTATGGAAACATAGTTTATATTAGTAAATGTATTGTCTTATGAGATCTGTTGTGATATACATGTATGCTGTGCATTTCCTTACACTTTTAGATATTTTGTTTTTCAAAATATCTGTACATATTCGATCATTTGTTCTTAAAATAGAAAGTCAACTCGCCCAAACTATTCACAGAACAGGGTCAGTCAACAAGTGTGTCATGTGTATGACTGTTTTAACGTCGAACACCGTAAAGAAAGCGATAGTGATCAGAGTTTGAAGTGATCGTCGATAATGTGGGTTGTGCCCTGCATCCTGG
>NW_013810136.1:0-942 GCF_000517525.1 Limulus polyphemus
GGAAATCAATTATAGGTTTCAAATCTTGGTCTTTCTCCTGTTCTGCTTTGATATCTGTATTTAGTTCCACTTCATCATCATCAACTTTTTCAGTCGGCTTGACTTCAGCCCGATGGCACCCAATCAGCTCAACCTCTCTTTTAACAGTTACCGGAACTTGGCCTTTGTTATTCCCAAACGTCAAAATTTTTATCAAAATCAATTACAAACTTCCTCGGTAGTAGATAGTCCAGTCATAATATGCATTGGTCTTCCATGTCAGCCAAGTATACTTTCTGTCTGTTTTTCATGCCCATGAGCTCAATAGTTACCCACACTGGTCCCCACAACCTTGCAGAATGTCCTGTCACACCACAGAGCTTCTGTACAGCTTCTGGTACTCCTTAGTTCTAGAAAATAGGTGGCGCCACACCAGTCACGTGACCTCGATGACGCAACAATATATTTTATTGCGAAATAACTTCCAGCAAAGGGGATTAGTGTGCGACGTCACTGGCTACCATTATAATGACTAATATATATAGTAATAAGCGTGTGTGAAACCTGGCTTTAAGGTCAAGGGTTACAGGTGAGTTGTTATACAGCCGTACAACATGTATTTATTACCATATAAACTGTAAGTTTACCCCCAAAAAATTTATTATATAACTTCCTCGTCATGCTTTGTTTGACATCGTTTGGCGTACAGGTTATTAATTTATATAGTTACAAATGCAGAAGTGGTTAGTATAATGCCAAATGGCTGGAAAGGCTTAATTGTTGTAACTATTTATCATTCTAATTGCTATTAGCAACAATTCCCGCCATGCACCTTTTATCCGTTCTAATTTGGATACATACCCTCTGTAATAAAATATTTGTTTTGAAAATCGTTATTTGTTGAACTAAATAAAAATCTCTTCCTATTATCATTACGATATGTGGATGTCCAAGTTCCGGTAG
>NW_013810137.1:0-501 GCF_000517525.1 Limulus polyphemus
CGGAGAAAGCTATCATTGTTTGAAGCACAACTGGAAAGAGGAAACTTCTCTCATTTTCAGTGTTTCAAAGAGTTTCGCGCTGGAATCGCAGAAGATGTCAACCTCGAGTTTCCGAAGAAGATTATTAGTGACTTAAATAAGCATTTTTTTTGGAGAGATTTTCAGATCTCGACAGAATTGAGAATGACATTCTTCTGTTCCAGAATCCGTTTGATTGTAACCTTGATGACGTGCCAGTCGAACTAAAGTTGGACTCATTGATTTGCAAGCAAATGACTTGTTGAAAGAGAAGCACAGAGAAGGAAAACTTGTTGGATTTTATCGCTGCTTACCTGATGATGAGTTTTCAAAGTTGAAGAAATTTGCCTCTGGTACGGCATCAGTGTTTGGAACAACTTATGTCTGTGAGCAAACGTTTTCAAAAATGAATTATATGAAGTCAGCACATCGAACGAGGTTGTCTGATGAACATTTGGAAGCAATTCTCTTGGTTGGATGCAG
>NW_013810138.1:0-501 GCF_000517525.1 Limulus polyphemus
ATTCATCTAATATACTAAAAGTTAAGTAAATAATTAGCAATTTTCTATTTTGTTATTGCTTCAAATATAGTCTTTTTGTTTTTCTTTATAATATTGATGTTTTTATGAGAAATGATTTTGTGTGATAAAGGTAAGTATGAGTGCTCAGTTTTAATAAAATTATAGGTTGTGAATCACATTTTTTACTTATTTTTTTTTAATTAGAGATCCCAAGACTAGTTAGATTCTCTCACTAGTCGTAAATTTCATAATTAGATAACACTCATGTAGTTTTTCGCTAAATTCAACAAACAAGCAGTGAAACTTCGTGTTTTCACATTTTTTTTGTTATAGCTCAATTCAGGCTTTTTAGGACTATCTTTCTGACCATATTATATTTATATTATTTAAATATAATTAAAACAAATATGCAGATACGTATCTGTGACGTAAATATATCGTGAATCTAGATCTATTTATGTATATGCAGAAATGTGCACGGAAACGTTTGTTTTTGAGTTT
>NW_013810139.1:0-627 GCF_000517525.1 Limulus polyphemus
TCTCATTACATTTCCATACTTTCCGCGTCACGTTTTCCCCTCTTTTATATATACCAGCCTAACCTACTAGTAAATACTAGAGCATTCGCCAAAGTACATGATAATTCTAGAAACGTTGCGTCACGTGGTCATGTGACTCGCTGACGCAACAGTATGTTTAATATTCTTTTTTTCTTTCTGTGTAAGGACGTGGCGTCATCTACGAATGTAGTTAACGTTAACTTACTATAAAGGTAACAAATGCTAAATAACAGCAATAATGGGTGTGGAGGGGGTTGTGAAGCATTAACATGTCCATTGTGTCAAACTATCACCCCACAAAGTTTGGTTGAGATTGGCCCAGTGAGTAGAAGTAATTAGATAAAGGACAAACAGACAGATACAGATTTTTGTTCTTGTATGTGTATATATATATATAGATAGATAGATAGATGTAACTGAGAACTGCACTTCAGCTATAGAAAGCCAAGGCGGGTTGGTAATCAAGTTCGCCACCAAATGGAGCTCTACCATTTAACCAAGACGTAATTATATATATATTGTTATATTGTACTTTCGACTCGATTTCTTTTTCATAATTAAAACTTGACGAGCAGTGGAGAAAGATGCATCAGACACTTGTATCTT
>NW_013810140.1:0-505 GCF_000517525.1 Limulus polyphemus
GTTCTCATATATATATATATATATATGTATGTATTATTATTATTAGATTTCATTCCTTAAGTTTGTTATTAATATTTCACTCTTTCAACTCCTGTATTATTAGTAATATAAGTGTTTTTTTTTTTGCTAAATCTCTCAATTGTTCTGGATATTACTTCTTGCACAAACACATATTCATGTAAGCCGTTTTTATTTCGAAGTTACTCAATATCCGTTAGTTATTACTTATGCATCACCCACCCACGTAGACACGCAATACTATTCCACAATTCAGGTCATATTCATAGAGAAGCATGACGACTCACTTCCACTAAACAACTACGTGAACAACATACTCACAATGGTCATTTACCATTTATCTCTGACGATGGAATGTTCCCTTTCCCAAAACTCTCGAACAATTGCAGTTTCTCTTTATGATCCTAACCAGACGCTAGAATAATCATAGGTTAACACATCGAAAGTCCGAGGGAAGAAACTAGTTTTTACTGCATATAACGTATTG
>NW_013810141.1:0-502 GCF_000517525.1 Limulus polyphemus
CCATTACAGACAAACAAATCAGCGTGATTAAAACGTGAGAAAGTTTAACACGTGAACATGATTAAATCAACATCGAAAACCTCTCAGTATGATATACCAAATTCGTTGCTTTACAATACACGATAGTACGAAATCACACAGAGTCTTTTGTCAAATATAAAATGTAGATAAGAAATTTTAAGCACCCAAGAGTTAAAGCAAAATAGAATATATCAACCATATTAAATATGCTATAACCAGAGCCGACGAGGCCGTTCGCCCCATACTAGAACTCATCAGGCTGGCTAGGATACAACAGAGATATTGGTGGTGTAGGCAATATGTATGTCATCAATTTTCATCTTATTTTTATTATGTTACGTATTAGAATTTCGAATAGTCCGAATCCGAGTTAACTGATAATTTAAATTTAGTAGTTAAATTATACTTTGGATTTAGTATTTAAATATATGCCGATATATTAGTCAATTTACGATATTTGGCAACGCACACCGTCTTTAAG
>NW_013810142.1:0-501 GCF_000517525.1 Limulus polyphemus
GCTACTAAGCTTCGATCTTTACCATGGCATCCCACCTGGGATTGTGTTTTTCTTCCTCGGTGGGCAATGCTCTTTCAGAACAGATGGTCTGATATTCCTTCGTTTGGCCTTCGTATCCAGGCATTACTGTCTGAATTGGGTCTGGCATTGGATGACATTGCTGTCCCCAATGATCAGCTCATTCCACCATGGCTTATTTCCATCCCATCGTGTGACCTTTCCTTGAGTCATCTGGGGAAGTCAGATACTTTCAATTGGAAGTACCGTCTTCTTTTTGCTGAACATCTTTCAAACCATTCTTCTCTTCCCATTTACACGGATGGTTCGAAATTGGGTGACTCTGTAGGTTCTGCCATGGTTTGCTGTGGCTAGGTAGTTGCTCGCAAGATCCCCTCTACAGTTTCTGTGTTCACTGTCGAGTTATATGCTATTTCTCTTGCCCTGGATCATGTAGAAGCTATGCAGTACAGTAATTGTACTATTTACACTGATTCTCTTAGC
>NW_013810143.1:0-504 GCF_000517525.1 Limulus polyphemus
TATATATATATATATATATATAGAGAGAGAGAGAGAGAGAGAGAGAGAGTTAAGAAGAATAGGAAAAATACTGCTCTAATAACAACTGCTATTGATTCCCTTCAAAGGCTATAACACATTTCAGTGAAGGCATTCAAAAACATTTGCCTTTCAAAGCCTTGATTATATTTGTGAAGTGCTTAAATAAAGATTGTTTGATTTGTTTTACTGTGCTTAAGCTTGTATTCAGTTCCTTTCTTTCCTTTACTCTCAATTAAGTTTAAGAGAAATCAAATTTTTCTTGGTGTGTCTGGTTATTCTGAGGCTCCTAATTAAATACTCAAGGGAAAATCAGGGAAACTGGAAATACCATTAAAACTTGCACACTTGAGAATGATCACTCCAGTGATCAAAATGTTGTACCTGTTCTAAAACATTTTCTTGCTTACTTTAAAAGCTATAATTTGTGATAAAATAACATTTATAATACGTACCGTATTTTCGGAATATAAGACGCACTGGTTT
>NW_013810144.1:0-720 GCF_000517525.1 Limulus polyphemus
CAACTTGTTACCATATTATAATGGAACTACATTCACGTGAAATTACTCTGAAGTTACATTTTTCGTGTATTCATAGGTAGAAGGCCTCCCTTCCCCTCCCAAAAAAGAAATTAATTGACAGTATTGTTTACACATTAGCTGTCTAGGAAGAGAAACCACAGATTTGACAGAAGGGTTTCAGCTCAACAATACGGAAAAGAATATAAATGAGAAGAAGATTTTTTAATTTTCGATGCTCAAGACAAGTGTTTCAGAAGCGCATTTTGATATTAAGGCTAGTTTGTAAAAAATATAGTCCTGTATATTATCACACGTATATATATTTTTTTGTAGCTCAATATATTACAGTATTTTCTACTTAACCTGACTGGTAATTACTTTTAGTTTAAGTAATAGAAGATAAACAACTCACCTAACCAGTACATTAAACCATCAATATTGTGAAAATCATGGAGATAAAACACCAGTTGTTGCTAAATAGGATGGGTAGATAGAAAATTGGACGGGTTTGTGTTAGATAAAACACCAGTTGTTGCTAAGTAGGATGGGTAGATAGAAAATTGGACGGTTTGTGTGAGATAAAACACCAGTTGTTGCTAAGTAGGATGGGTAGATAGAAAATTGGACGGTTTGTGTTATATAAAACACCTGTTGTTGTTAAGTAGGATGGGTAGATAGATAATTGGACGGTTTGTGTGAGATAAAACACCAGTTGTTGCT
>NW_013810145.1:0-504 GCF_000517525.1 Limulus polyphemus
AAGTTTAGCACTGAAAAGAGTGTTTTATAGTGTTACGTATTACAATTTCGAATGGTCTGAAACTGAGCTAAATGATAATTCAAATTTCGTAGTTAAATAAATGCCGATATGTGTCCAATTTATGACATTTGCCAACAACAAGATTGATACACAGTTTCTTTTTTTATATACAAATATGTTTTCATACACAAACAATAATATAATTTACAATAACGGTTATTACAAATAATTATTACAAACAATGATTTATATGCAAACGTTCTACAAACTTACAAGCAATATAAAGTCTTCTTTCAAGTCTGGAACTTCCTTGATATTGTTGCGTCAGCGAGATCACGTGACTATTCTCACGCCCTCTGCTTTCTAGAACTATCCTGTACCTTGGCGAATGCTCTAGCATTTACTAGATATAGGGTAGTCTGGTATATAAAAGAGGGTGACAACGTGACAGGATAATGTGTGTGTAGATAGTGAGTAGTTGAACTGCAGTCAGAAGTATTGTTG
>NW_013810146.1:0-502 GCF_000517525.1 Limulus polyphemus
CTCTACAACTTTACATATCGCTCAACATAAATGTATCATCTTAAATTACCTGCTTAATTGCATTAAAGTTTCTCTGAGATTTCTCTGAAATATATTTTTCTTTATGTATCAGTTTAAAACAAAAAGCAGTAAGCGGACCTTTGTTATATAAACAGATTTTAAGTGACTTAACCTTTGAGAATGTGGACTAATCTAGAAATATTTCATTTTAGAAAACAATTGTTTTACATACAAATATTCATAAAAACTATGGCAGGTTCGACATCTGTTAAAAATCCAGTTGAGTGTAGGTTCTTATATTGTGGACAAAACTAAGAATTACAACAATGAGTTTAGTCCATGAAGTATTATAACTTTCAAATTAATTAAAGCTAATCTTTTGTACTGACTGAGAATTATATCAAGCGTTGTACTTATTGGGGATGTTATAAGGTATTGTAATAACTAACGATTATATTTAGTTGTTTGTTTGTTTGTTTGTTTTAATTATGCACAAAGCTAC
>NW_013810147.1:0-973 GCF_000517525.1 Limulus polyphemus
CAACAGTTAGGTTCCTCTGCTATTATACAATGGGAAGAAGAGCCATTAAAATATAAAAATCACAGTTGGGTTCCTCTTCTATTATACAATGGGAAGAAGAGCCAATAAAATATAAAAATCAACAGTTAGGTTCCTTTGCTATTATACAATGGGAAGAAGACACATTAAAATATAAAAATCAACAGTTCGGTTACTCTGCTATCATACAATGAGAAGAAGAGCGATTAAAATATAAAAATCACAGTTAGGTTCCTTTGCTATTATACAATGGGAAGAAGAAACATTAAAATATAAAAATCACAGTTAGGTTCCTTTGCTATTATACAATGGGAAGAAGAGCCATTTAACTGTTGATTTTTATATTTTAATGGCTCTTCTTCCCATTGTATAATAGCAGAGTAACCTAACTGTTGATTTTTATATTTTGGTTACTCTGCTATTATACAATAGGAAGAAGAGCCATTAAAATATAAAAATCAACAGTTAGGTTACTCTACTATTATACAATGGGAAGAAGAAACATTAAAATATCAAAAACAACAGTTAGGGAAATGATGTCCCAGTTTTGTATAGAGTCAATTGTTAACAGCAAGCAGTTTTCGAGAAACCTAACTAAAGAAAAAAGTATCAAGTTCTTCAAGAATTCTTTTACTAGACATAAGGATATAATTTCTGATGAAGATGAAAAGGCTCATGTCAAATAATCCTCCAGCCTTCCGATCAGTTGCAGAGGTTCAATTGCAGCCAGATGTGGTGGAAACTCAAAGGGTTGCAGAAAAAGGATCTGGTTTAGAAATTCAACATGAAGGTAAGTCGAAATAAAAGATGAGCATCAAGATCAAACCAAATCTGAAGTTCAGAATACTGATGCTAACAGTATAACAATCGCTAATGAGCAATGCATCCATGGAGATAAGCTCGTTCTTGATATTCAAGGAATGTGTGGAGAAAAGGAAAATAAAGACCCTGAATT
>NW_013810148.1:0-504 GCF_000517525.1 Limulus polyphemus
ATACATTTTCTCATTAAGATGGTGTTGCAGGGAACGAAAAAGATGGTAATCTGATAGTGCCATATCTGTAGAATACGGTGGGTGGGGGAGAACTTCCCAACCCAACTCCATAATCTTGTGTTGCATCTTTCCCATTAACAAGTGAAGGGCATTTCTAAAGAAGGGCTTGATTTAAACATTCCAGTTGCTGATTAGAGATCTCTGCATTGACGGTTCATTGTGGATTGAGGAGTTTGAAATAAATTACTCCTTTCATGTCTCACCAAATTCAAAGCATCACTTTTTGCGGATGGAGTCTAGGTTTTGGGTTGGAAGTGGTTTTTGTCTAGGACTGAGCCATTGTTTCTGGCATTTACTATTTGCATTCTGTCCAAAAATTATTCACGAGCATTACTCACCAGAAGAGATGAAGCAACGTTCACACCTTGGAAACGATGATCATCGGAGTTCATGAGGCACCCAAACACCTTCTTTAATGGTAAGTTTTTCCCCATATTCCTTAGA
>NW_013810149.1:0-504 GCF_000517525.1 Limulus polyphemus
GACTGGCTCTACCTCTTGGTACACACAAAACAATGCCCCTTCCTTAAGTGTCTACTCACATTTAGAGAAATTGGCCACTGTTGTAGGTACTACTTGATGACCTGCCACAAGTGACTATCCAATCTTCAAATCTGCTGGCCTGGATGGGTCTTCCACTGCTTTCACAAGCATTGGGCTTCCTTGGGGATGTTCTTTTATCCTAACCCAAATTATCTACTTTGACATAGGGGGTATTGTAGTTGACTTAAGTGCTGTGACATGCAGATCAACGGATGCAGCAACACTTATTGGAATCTGGCCTTTGTTGTTTCCAAACGTCATTTTATTGAAGTTAACTACACACTTCCTCGGTAGTAAATAGTCTAATCCTAATATGCATTAGTCCTCAATGTCAGCCAAGTATACTTTCTGACTGTTCTTCATGCCCATGAGCTCAATAGTTGCCCACACTCGGTCCCCACAACCTTACATAATATCCTGTCACACCACAGAGCTTCTGTACTG
>NW_013810150.1:0-504 GCF_000517525.1 Limulus polyphemus
AGTGGGTGGTGATGACTAACTGCCTTCCCTCTAGTCTTACACTGCTAAATTAGGGACGGCTAGCGCAGATAGCCCTCGTGTAGCTTTGCGCGAAATTCAAAAAACAAACGAACTGTTGCGTCAGCGAGGTCACGTGACTAGTATCACGCCACGTTCTTCTCGAACCTTCGTGAATTATCGGGAGACGACTAGATTGAGGGTAGTCTGGTATATATAAGATGGTCGCAACGTGACGGAACAATGAGTAATTGAACTGCAGTCAGAGAGTGTGTAATTGAACTGAGACGTGAGTTATAGCGTTTGTTATAGAGCGACTGTTGAAATTAAGTGTATCGTAAAGTTGTATTCGGAAAGAATAAACCAGTTTTATTTAAAAAAGGACTTGTGTCGCTAAAGTTTTGTCGGAACAAATTTACGAAAAATTAACGAACGAACGGAGACGTAACAGAACTTTTACATCGATAAGATAGAATGTTGTATTTATGTATTATTCTTAATCAATTG
>NW_013810151.1:0-500 GCF_000517525.1 Limulus polyphemus
CTTGGGTCCCCTCTTCGCACAACATGACTGCATGTCCTGCACCATTCTTCCACATCTTGCCTCATACCTGTCCAGTAAAATCTTTGTCGTAGATGACTCAATGTCTTCTTGATTCTGAGATGTCCTCCTGTTAAATTATCATGGGATTGACGCAGCACAAATTCCGGTAACTTCCTCGGTATAACTGTGTGGCAAGTCGTCACTTTCCCATCTGTAGTTTCCCATCTCCGGACAAGAATACCACTTTCAAGCTTCAACTGGTCCCATTGTGCCCAATAGTGCTTTGTCACAGGGCTTAGACAAGACACCCTCTCCCAAGCAGGGCACACAACACTTGCTTTTAGAAAATCAATTATTGGCTTCAAATCTTGGTCTTTCTCCTGTTCTGCTTTGATATCTATATTTGGTTCCACTTCATCATCATCAACTCTTTCAGTCGGCTTGACTTCAGCTTGATGGCACCTAATTAGTTCAATCTCTCTTTTAACAGTTATCAGAAC
>NW_013810152.1:0-504 GCF_000517525.1 Limulus polyphemus
AACTCTTCATAAGGTGGGCATTCCTCATGCTTGGGTACCCTTTTAGCACTACAAGTACTGCACCATTCTTCCACATCTCGCCTCATTCCTATCCAGTAAAATCTTTGTCGTAAGTTACTCAATGTCTTCTTAATTCCGAGATGTCCTCTTGCTAAAGTATCATGGGATTGACGCAGCACAACTTCCCGTAACTTTCCTAGTATAACTGTTTGCCAGGTCGTCACTTTCTCATCTGTAGTTTCCCATCTCCGGAGAAGAATACCATCTTCAAGCTTTAACTGGTCACATTGTGCCCAATAGTGCTTTGTCACAGGGCTTAGACTAGACACCTTCTCCCAAGCAGGGCACGAAACACTTGCTTTTAAAAAATCAATTACTGGCTTCCAATCTTGATCTTTCTCCTGCTCTGCTTTAATATCTATACCTGATTCCACTTCGTCATCATCTACTTCTTCAGTCACTTTGACTTCGCCTTGATGGCATCTAATTAGTTCAACCTCTCTT
>NW_013810153.1:0-504 GCF_000517525.1 Limulus polyphemus
GTCTGACTTTGAAGAGTTTATCATGCTTAGGATCAGTTTTAGGTAGATTATTAGTATTGTCATTGAAATGAAGGAAGCGAGCAATAGTTAGGAATTCTTCTCTGGAAAATATTGAAGAAAACCAGGGAAACTGAAGTTAAAGAGTGGTAGACCAGTAATCTGTAATAGATGGTAAGCGAGTTATAACCATAGAAATAGTTAAACCAATAAAAGCTAAAATTTCTTCAGGAGTAACATCACTATATTTCAGCAGTTTACTTTTCTTCCTGACATCGTTGTTTAGGTGTTCCCCTTGCTGGTATGCAAATCTATTTGTTTCTTCAACAATTTTGTAAACAATATTGAGAGAAAAAAAAAGTTGAAAAAATCAAGGAGACTGACATCTACTTGCTTGACGGGAAACAGGCTCTCCTCGGATGAAGTCCCCCAACAATCTGGGCTGCTCATGAGAACCTCCCATTTCCATTCTGCATTACAGGCCAGGGGCTTTTCTTGTGTCTTCCT
>NW_013810154.1:0-504 GCF_000517525.1 Limulus polyphemus
CTTTCCATTTTTGGAAATGCTCCCTTATATACACTTACTTCTATATCTGACATGAATAACTAATCGAAAGCTCAGAATGTTCCCCTAGTGGCTTTCTCAGCCACTTTCATGTGCTAGGACACCATCTCTTTCTTTCGAACCAAGATTTCAAAGAGGTAGGTTGTGTCTTTAGTCTGCTCGAAAGTTCATATTTTTTTAGACCCAAATACAGCTTAGTTACTAAGTTTGATAAATCATAGTGGAATTCTATTGTATCAATATCATAATTTATGAGATTTTTGGTTATTCAACTGTATATATATAAAACCTTAAAAAAGTTATTTTGTTTCATATCCTCCATGTGCGAAATTTATTGAGGCTTAGCAAGCTATGACAAGCAGCAACCGAGTACAAAGGTCGTAACTAGAAGAGATAATTGTTTGCTGTTCCATGTTTTAAAAATATAAGTTTAAGAACTTATTTCTAAATAGTAATAATCTATGTACATATATAATGTATAATAAT
>NW_013810155.1:0-504 GCF_000517525.1 Limulus polyphemus
AGTGGAGGCATTATAACGTGACGGTCAATCCCACTATTCGTTGGTAAAAGAGTAGCACAAAAGTTGGCGGTGGGTAGTGATGACTAGCTGCCTTCCCTCTTGTCTAACACTGCTAAATTAGGGACGGCTAGCGCATAAATTAAAAACAAGAAAAGCGTATTTTCTGGTTAAGTGTATAGTTTTTGTCTCTACCCAGAGGGTACGACCAGTTGTACTTACTATAAATAAATTGTGTTGACCTTTTGTTGTGTCCAGGTGTGGCGAGGCGGTGATTTTAACTCCCTTGAGACACGTCGTTGACGCCTAATACATAGGACAGCAGAGGCACGTTGCCTTCCCCCACTTTTTTCCAGTTAGTGTACTATTATTAACACTGTGTTAGATTGGCTTTGTTTTTGTTGGGTTTTTTTGCCCCACCCTCCCTCTTTCCAACAAAAATTAGTCCCTGATGCGACACTTTGTCAGATGTATTAAAGAAGAATGAAGAACCAGGACATAACAGTG
>NW_013810156.1:0-502 GCF_000517525.1 Limulus polyphemus
TCTCTCTTCTTGTTTCTTTTCTCGTTCTTCTTGTTTCTTTTCTTTTTCCCCCAACAACTGCTGTAATCTCTTTTCTTGTTTATTTTGTTGTTCGAGCTGCCACTGTTGCAGGTTTTCTTGCAACTGCTGTTGTCTCTCTTCTTGTTTCTTTTGCTGCTCTTGTATTGCTGCCATCAAATCCGCTAAGCTGTAGTTTGATTTGCCGCTTCTCGTTTCCATTTTTCTTTCTTTCTTTTCCGTCCCACTCTCTGACACCAATTTGTTACACCTCCGTTCGTTCGTTAATTTTCCGTAGAAACTTTAGCGATACAAGTCCTTTCTCAAATAAAACTGGTTTATTCTTTCGGAATACAACTTTGCAAAACACTTAATTTCCACAGTCGCGCTATAACAAATGCTATAATTCACAACGAACGTCTCACGTGCTCGACTCAACTGTCAATTACGCATTACATTGTTTCCGTCACTTCTTGGCCGTCTTATATAAAAGAATACCGTACAT
>NW_013810157.1:0-504 GCF_000517525.1 Limulus polyphemus
CTTTATGGGTTCGGTAGATTTCAACGATCTCGCAACCAACATAAAAAAATTAGGAAATAAACATAAATTATGCCTCTTTCATTCTAGAATGAACACAAATTATAACAAGAAAACATAAATGTTTAGATGAAATAGCTTAAATCTCATAACATTATACATTTATATATATTTATTATTTGTATTATATTGTCCTTTCACCTGTGCCTGGCTAACAATACAGAAGTTACAATGATGCAGTTCACCTGCACTCATGTTACCGTATCAAATAACATAAAACTGACATTACTATACAAAGTAACTTGTCTTGGCTGTGTTTTAGTAGACTAGTATTTTGTAAAATACAGCTACATTTCAATTATTATACATTATATATGTATATAGATTATTTCTATTTTGAAATAAGTTTTAAACTTATTTTTCTTAAAACATAGAACAGTAAATAAAGAAGTAAAACAAACAATTATCTCTTCTAGTTACGACCTTTATACTCAGTTGCTGCTTGAT
>NW_013810158.1:0-504 GCF_000517525.1 Limulus polyphemus
TCTACCTATATTTTTAATAATTCTAATAGAACTACATTGTGAAATAAAATGATACAAACACTGTAAACGATACATAAGATAGTGCCAAAAATATGCATGTTTCTCGTTTAGAGACACGTTTATTGGTATGCCTATTTTCTGATTGCTCCTCACCGTAAATCCAATGTAACCAACACTTTTCCTGTCAGCAGTAACATACAGCTTATCAGATGAAAAACAGACAACAACATGTTTTCACTGCCATCTTGAATTTTTCCACTAATCTTACTTTTTGTTTTCTTTCAAACCATTATATGTCCATTACAAGATTACAGGACAACCTGGTGAAACGTGGTGTATTTATATATTTCTTTCTTATGTCCATTACAAGATTACAGCACAACCTGGTGAAACGTGGTGTATTTATATATTTCTTTCTTATGTCCATTACAAGATTACAGGACAACCTGGTGAAACGTGGTGTATTTATATATTTCTTTCTTATGTCCATTACAAGATTACAGG
>NW_013810159.1:0-504 GCF_000517525.1 Limulus polyphemus
CTGCTTTTGGTAGGTTGCTAAGCCTTTAAAAATTTTTTTAGGGTTTTATATATACATTTGAATAATTAAAAAATCATAACTTTCTACATTAATACCAAAGAATTCCACTCATTTGTAAAGCTTAGTAACTAAGATGTATTTTAGTCTCAAAAATATGAAATTTCGAGCAGACTAAAGACACACCCTACCTCATTGAAATATTGGTTCAAAAGAAAAAAATGGCACCAAGTCTTTTAAAATGGCTAAGAAAGACACTAAAGAAAGATTCTGAACTTCTGATTGTTTATTCTTGTCATATATAGAAGAAAATGTGTATAGGGGGGCATTTCCAAAAATGGAAAGAGGTGGGTGGGGTGCCACTGTGTTTGACTTATTACATGAGCAATATTTTAGCAAACTGAAAAGATAAGAGACTCTTATTTTATATTCTAACTTGTCAGTATTGGTAATTTGAGTTTATAATTTGTATGAAGCTATAGACTTAGTATTTTGAATTCACAAACA
>NW_013810160.1:0-504 GCF_000517525.1 Limulus polyphemus
TTAAGGGCATTACTATCATTAGTATATAATAATTAGGGTTAACTCTCTTTGACAATCAACAGCAAGAAAAAAAAGATTGGTGAAATATCTTATTTCTTGTTTTTCATGTTTATTCTTTATGTATAATTATAAAAGTAAGTAAAATGTAAAAATAGGGATCCTCTTAGGTTAGTTAGATTAGATTGGGTAAAATAAATAGATAATAATAAATTATTATAATGAAAATATTTCATGAGGCACACACATGAGTAGCTCATGGGTAATGTAATTTGTTAGCGTAATGTGAGTTACATGTTCCCCAGGTGATTTAGAATTTATAATGCTGTGGATAGTAGTTAGACACAGTTCAAAGGGCAATAAAACAATATCATTTAATTATAAATAGATGTATACTGTTAGAAGTTTAAAGCTATTTAGGATAAACGATTATATAGTTTCATGTTACAATTTGAAGTCATTCTAGAAAGAAAAAAGGGTAATTTAGATTTATTTTGTTTTGGTGGT
>NW_013810161.1:0-504 GCF_000517525.1 Limulus polyphemus
AGTAAATATTAAAATAGTTTTCATATGCAAAATATCTCATTTTTATTAAGTCTTAAGGGTTGTAAAGCAATGTTTCTCTCATGATAGATAGGCAAGATGTGAAAAGAAAAAAAGTAATTTTCATTTTAAGATTAAAAATGCTTTTATGCATAAGAAAATGTTGAAATTTCACATGCAAAATCTTTATAATGTCCGGATAGTTATTAAACATTTCTTAAGAGAAAACTTTATATTTTATATGTTATTTTCAGTAATTAATCTCTGTACGGGTTAGGTAAATTTGACTGATCTCGCAACAACCATAAAAAATTAGGAAATAAACATACATTATGCCTCTTTCATTCTAGAATGAACACAAAAACATAAATGTTTAGAAAAAATAGCTTAAATCTCATAACATTATACATTTATATATATATATTTATTATTTTTATTATATTGACCTTTCACCCGTGCCTGGCTAACAACACAGAAGTTACAACAATGTGGCACTCATGTTACCAT
>NW_013810162.1:0-504 GCF_000517525.1 Limulus polyphemus
GTGCTGTTCTTACTGCGGGAATCGAAACTTGATTTTTAGAACTATAAGCCCTCAAACTCGGGAGGCTCCTCTCTAAACAGGTTGATGGAAAGATAAATCCATAAATTGTTAAAAGTAATGTACAATCATTAAACATTTCTCGCACTTAAAAACTGATAGTAGAGCTAGATAAGTTTCCTAATTTTGTGTATGTTGTTGTATTGACCAGTAACTTTAGCAAAGGTGGTTGTTATAAGTATTTACTTTCTAACACATGGTTCGCGATAACTGTTTTCTGGACTTGCATCCCCGACGTTATTGTCCAGTAATTAGCCGTGCACTTGTACACACCGATATCGGCAGTCTGAAAGTTGTGGATCGTTAAGTCGCCGGTGTCTTCGTGTACTTGGATTTTGTCATAAATATTTTCTATGACACCCTTCGGACCTGTCCATGTGTAGCCGAAAACACCAGTGATTGAATGTTCAAGCTCGTACTGGTTAGGGATGCAGTAAACCACATACC
>NW_013810163.1:0-504 GCF_000517525.1 Limulus polyphemus
CCTCTATGAAAGCTGACCTTTTCTGGCATTGAATCCTGATGACTGTATCAACCTTGGTACCTCTGTGCTGGACTTAACGTAGGATTCAAATTCAAGAGCTCTGGCCATTGCATCCTGCATAGTAGAGAGGTGTGCTTGCTTCACTTGTATCTTAAGTTTTGGAGTGTCCAAGGCATCTACAAAGTGATCCCTCAGCAACAGCTTGAGGAGATCGGGTGGTGCAGTTGGGTAGGCCTTGTGTGCCATACTTTCCAAGTCCTGTGCCAGCTTTTGCAGGCTCTCCCCTTTAGCATGGACTCTAGTTCTAAACCTAGCCCTGTAGACTTCGGGCTGATTTTGAGTTCCATACCGGAGTTGTCTGCTGACAGCTGTCCAAGTATTTCCAGTGGTTGTCCCTTCAAGCTTGTTGCCAGATATACTGCTTTCTGCTCCTCTGTCCATCCATTCATCTCTGCCAGTAGCTCAAATTGTTCTCTATATGCTTCCCACGGTGCCTTCCCATCA
>NW_013810164.1:0-503 GCF_000517525.1 Limulus polyphemus
GAAGGATGCCCACCAACCCCCATCGTGAGAGTTCCAACAGCTAAGTGTAAAATGGCAAGCACACATAGTGTCTACGTGACAGGGAAGCTGGATGGCCAAAAGTGCAACTTTTTCATAGATTCTGTATCTCAGCAAACCCTCATGAGTATCAAGATGTTAGATCACAAAGGAGTACCAGAAGTCATACAGAAGCTCTGTGGTGTGACAGGACATTCTGCAAGGTTGTGAGGACCAGTGTGGGTAACTATTGATCTCATGGGCATGAATAACAGACACAGATTATACTTGGCTGACATTGAAGACCAGTGCATATTAGGATTGGACTATTTAATACCGAGGAAGTTTGTATTTAATTTTGATAAAATGACGTTTGGGAAAACCAAATGCCAAATTCCGGTAACTGTCAAAAGAGAGGTTGAACTAACCAGATGTCACCAAGCTGAAGTCAAAGTGACTGAAGGAGTTGATGATGGTGAAGTGGAACCAAATATAGATATTAAATC
>NW_013810165.1:0-504 GCF_000517525.1 Limulus polyphemus
AAAAAAATAATCATTTTGGAACTTTCTCCTATTCGTCTTTTGGGAGTGCATATTTAAATAGTGAAGATATCTGCAGATATTTTTCTTGTTCAGTGATCAGTTTACTTATAGTAAATGGAACTTCACTCAGTGAATCATATCCCTCACGTCCATCATTGTCCCTCACCGAGGAATCATCAGTAGGACAATTATACACAAGATCCTAGTCGGATCCAAAAACATTCTGTGACAAATCTATAACATCGTTCTCTGAATCTATGTCTATCATTTGTTTATCATGTCTATAATGTCTATCATCGGAATTCTCCTCAATGACAACATCATCCTCAGATGAAACAGTGATTTTAGGTTCGACAACAACTTTTCCCCAGCCAAATCGTTCCCAACAATAATGATACACCATTAACTGGTAGAGTATGTGGCAACCACAACCTGTCCCGAAACTAGGTCTGATGCTAAATAAATGTTATGAAGAGGACCATTAACAAAGCCACCATCAATACC
>NW_013810166.1:0-503 GCF_000517525.1 Limulus polyphemus
ATCCATTGACCTTTTCTATCTCTTGTCGCTTTGCTGGAGCTATTCTCCTTGGAGGGATCTTTATTGGACAGTGATATCCTGTGTTTATTCTGTGCTCTACCAGGTTTGTGCATCCGAGGTCATGATCTCCTTTCGAAAAGACGTCAGCATAATTTACCAAAAGTTCTTTTACCTGAAGAGCTTGTGATGATGACAAATGGACTATGCTCTTCTTATAGAGGTCAGTCAAATATTCTGGAAGTGTATGTCCTTTCTTCACAGTTGTATTCCTTGCTTTAATATTGACTGGCTCTACCTCCTGGCACACACCCAACAATGCCCCTTCCTTAAGTGTCTGCTCATATTCAGAGAAATTGGCCACTGTTATAGGTACTACTTGGCGACCTGCTACAAGTGACCTTCCAATCTTCAAATCCGCTGGCCTGGATGGGTCTTCCACTGCTTCTACAAGCATTGGGCTTTCATGGGGATGTTCTTTTATCCTTCCCCAAATTATCTTCTCT
>NW_013810167.1:0-503 GCF_000517525.1 Limulus polyphemus
CCACAGTCAGTATGTTTCTCATCACTTTCAACTTCACGACTTTTATAATACATGCTATAAATCACAGCGATTCACAATCTCGATAACTTGGCTCTCTACGAGTGCAAAACACACACTAGCTCGAAACAGAATCGTAGATTACCCGAAACTCACCATGACTACTGTTTGCTTTATAATAAATTCATCATCCCCTGACTTTTCTCTGCCAGGCTTATGTACTGACAAAGAGGCATCTCCAACATTTTAGGAGTTCCCTGATAATTCGAGAAACTCAGTCACGCGTGCACCAGTAGCGTTACGTGACTTCTGCTGTCATAACACTATTTGTTAACCTATATAATTTTACTTTTTGGTTTACACTAAGAAATTAAAAGTGACTACTCTTAATTTGTAAATATTGTACATTATACAATATATACATTGTGTATTATATTGGGTGGTATTCTTTTCAGTATAGGGTGTGGTTCAATGTGAAATTGGTCACCACTGATGATTAAGAATTA
>NW_013810168.1:0-504 GCF_000517525.1 Limulus polyphemus
ATTGCTCACATAATAAATCAAACATAGTGGCACCCCACTCACCTACTTCCATTTTTGGAAATGCTAACTTATAAAACTTACTTCTATATATGACATGAATAACCAATCGGAAGCTCGGAATGTCCCCCTAGTGGTTTTATAAGCCTTTTTAATGTACCTAGCATAATTTCTATTTTTGAATCAAGATTTCAATGTGGTTGGTTGTGTCTTTAGTGTGCTCGAAATTTCATATTTTTTTAGACCCAAATACAGCTTAGTTACTATGTTTGATAAATTATAATACAATTCTATGGTATTAATGTAGTAATTTATGATTTTTTTTAGTTATTCAAAAGTATATATGAAACCTAAAAAAAAATATTTTGTTTCACGCATGTCCTTCATGTGCAAAATTTTTAAAGGCTTAGCAACCTACATCAAGCTGCAACAGAGTACAAAGGTCATAACTAGAAGAGATAATTGCTTGCTTTACTTCTTTATTCACTGCTCTATGTTTTAGGAAAA
>NW_013810169.1:0-504 GCF_000517525.1 Limulus polyphemus
CTAAAATTTAATAACGGTCTTCTTTGTCCTTCTACCACTACATTTTGTCGACTGTTATAACGGTCTTTTAGTCCTCTTTCCACTACATTTTGTCGACTGTTATAACGGTCTTTTAGTCCTCTTTCCACTAGATTTTGTTGACACTTATAAGGGTCCTTTTAGTCCGTTTTCCACTAGATTTTGTTGTCTTTGAAAACGGGTTTTTTGTTTTTCTTCTACTATATTTTGTTGACTGTTATAACGGTATTTTAGTCCTCCTTCCACTAGATTTTGTTGACATTGAGAACGGCACTTTTACTCCGTTTTCCACCAGATTTTGTTGACTTTGAAAACGGGTTTTTAGTTTTCCTTCTACTAGATTTTGTCGACGTTCATAACTCTCTTTTTAGGATTTCATAGACTAGATTTTCGACTTTCATAACGGTATTTTTAGCAATTTTTCCACTTGATTTTTTGACATTTATAACTGGTTTTTAGTCTTTCTTCTACTAGATTTTGTCGACG
>NW_013810170.1:0-504 GCF_000517525.1 Limulus polyphemus
GCACATCTTTTCTGATTCTTGGTGCCAGGCTATTGTCCTCCCTTTCTCTAAACCTGGGAATGATCCAAAGATTCATTCAAATTATCGTCCCATTGCTTTGACTAGTTGTCTTTGTAAGGTCCTAGAGAGGATGGTTAATGCTCATCTTGTTTGGTTCCTTGAATCGAACACGCTCTTCTCACCCACCCAGTGTGGGTTCCATCAACAGCGCTCCACCATGGACCATCTGATTCGACTTGAAATGTCAATCAGGGAAGCCTTTCCCAAGAGAGAACACCTTGTTTCTGTGTTCTTCGATCTCGAGAAGACTTATGACACCACGTGGAGGCATGGAATTTTGCAGGACCTCCACTCCTATGGGTTGCGTGACCATCTACCCATTTTTATTCAAAACTTTTTACTGAACAGGCGATTCCAAGTCCGTGTGGGTTCAACTCTTTCCCATTTCTTTCCACAGGAACTTGGAGTCTCTCAAGGCTGTGTCTTGAGTGTCACACTTTTTAA
>NW_013810171.1:0-502 GCF_000517525.1 Limulus polyphemus
AGGAAATGTTCTATCGTCGATAACAGTCACACCAGTGGTAGTAACTTCATCAAGAGCTTCACCGTTTCCTTCTCAAAACTGAGTAGAGTTTCGTCTTCGACAGTGGCTTTTTCAGGTGACACGTCTTCAGCAGCGTCATTTATTCTGTCGTTCACTTCATCCCAACTGAAATGTCCTGGACCGTGATAACGCCAAAGCCTGTTGGCATGCACCACTTTTGGCTTGCCTCACCCACACTTGATTCTGAAAGTCACGTCTGAGAGACGATCCACTATGTCATATGGGCCTTCCCACGGAGAAGACAACTTAGGAGACTTCCCTTTGGTCTTCCTGGGATTATACAACCACACCTTGTCTCCTGGTTCAAAGTTGACTTCAGTAGATCTCTTATCATGAGATAACTTCATCGAATCAGCAGACGTTTTCAAGTTTGAATGCACTTGATGGTGAATATCATCCATCCTTTCCGACACATTCTCAGGCAATTCTTCATAAGGTGGGC
>NW_013810172.1:0-504 GCF_000517525.1 Limulus polyphemus
TTATCAATTCTCTTTACAATCTTAAACACCTCAATCATATCCCCCCTAACTCTTCTTTTTTCAAGAGAAAACAATTTGAAATATTTCAGTCTTCCCTTGTATGACAACCCCTCCATCCCAGGCACCATTCTAGTAATCCTTCTCTGAACCTTTTCCAACAATTCAATGTCCTTCCTATTTGAAATGTGGTCTAACCACTTATGTAACAAAATTATAACCTCTCTAAACATCTATTCAATATTTCTATAGATACAACCTAAATCCTATTTGCCCTACCACGAGCAACAGCACACTGCTTGGATGGCTTTAGAGACTAATCAACTGTTAAACTAAGATCACTTTTTTTCATGACACTATTAAGATCATTCCCATCCAAATTATACTTATCTAATCAAAAACACCATAGGTGTGAAAAATAAAAGGTGCAGCCAAAAAAAGGATTCAGCATGCGACTTAAAGGAATGAAATCAAAATTGGTGGCCAAACTGATAACTACACTTATAG
>NW_013810173.1:0-502 GCF_000517525.1 Limulus polyphemus
CGGGTGCCTCACGATCATTGTTTCCAATGTGTGAAAACATTGCTTTGTCTCTTCTGGTGTGTACAACAGAACATTTTTGGACAGAATTATCACCGGTGTTGAAAAATATTAAACGCTAAAAACAATGGCTCAGTCCTAGACAAAAACCACTTCCGAACCCAAAACCTGGACTCCATCCGAAGAAAATGATGCTTTGCATTTAGTGGGACATCAAAGCAGTAATTCATTTCGAACTACTCAATCCACAATGAACTGTCAATGTAGAGATCTATAGTCAGCAACTGGAATGTTTAAATCAAGCCCTTCATCAGAAACGCCCTTCACTTGTCAATCGGAAAGGTGTTCTTTGTCTTCACGACAATGCACATCCACATGTGGCACATTTGACGCAACGCAAGATTATGGAGTCGTGTTGGGAAGTTCATCCCCACCCACCATATTCTCCAAATATGGCACCATCAGATTACCATCTTTTTTGTTCGCTGCAACACCATCTTAATGT
>NW_013810174.1:0-1816 GCF_000517525.1 Limulus polyphemus
AATTTAGTAACTTTTGCAATCGTGTGAGTGGAAAATGGAACGGCACCTTTCCAGGGTTGGGATCACAGGATCCTACTGGGTAAAAGTTTGCTGTGGGGGGAAAGGGGAGCACCCCGAGAAACCCTACTTTCACGGTCGGGGCCTCGAAAATAATATTTCCCGATCGTATCCGGTGGACGCTGAAATGAAGAGAAAATGTAAAGGTTAGTATCGATTAGGTATAATAGATCATTTTTAAAAAAGGCTTGGCTGGTGGGAAGGCGATGGTAAGGCTGGAAACGTCTGGCCTCAGAAACATCTGCCACTGCCATTCAAGCCACTCTTGCAAAAACCACCCAGAACCAGAAGCATATTCCAAAGACACGTTCACACAGACCACAAAAGTTGAGAAGCTACCTCAGCCAATACAAAAATTCACCCAAGTTCTACCTGCAAAGAAGGATACAATAAAAACTCAATCCACGCAGACTCAACCACCACTAAACCACTCTTCAACATCGACTGACTTCTTCTAAACGAAGACCGCGAAACCCAGACACGCATCTCCAAGAAAGCCTGGAGAACCCAGACAGAAGAACAGCCTGTCGACAACTTTCGCAGATTCCTTCGCTCATCATCCAGACAGTCTCATTCACCATACGATTACAGGACCGATTCCGCGTTCGACGAAAGTTTCCAGTACAAGTTCCCGTGTTCTCAACATTTTTATTCCGATGTAGAAGAACCAGTCTTCGAAGAAGACTACAATTGTCTTAGTTGGTTTGCTGGTGTGTTGGATGCTCTGAAGGTTTGGCTGGAAAAACTGTAGATATTTCTAGAGGTATACTTTCTACACACCAGATGGAAGCATATTTGGGCGAATAAATTGAATTCAACAAATATTAAGTATTAGCTACTTCAATTTTAATCAAAGGTCGAAGATAGTACTAAATAAAAAATGTACTTTGTGAAGACATTTAAATATTTAGACATTGATTAATGTTATTAGAGTCCGCATGTCGTTAGATTTTTATTTTCATTAATGAGCTAAATTAATTTCGAATGAACCAGTAGGAGACCAGTTAAACATAAAAGTTAAAATATTGGTGATTTAGAAATCATAAAATGTTTACCTAGTTTTTTTAGAGCTTCGGAGAATATTCATAGAAACAACTCATAAAACTTTCCATTCAAACAACCGTCATTTGACGTGATCCATTAGATTTTCACTGTATGTAATTGTTGAGTTAGAACCTTATAGCATACGTGCAAGGCAACTCATATAACTTGCTACGTAGCTAAAACTAAGAGACTAATTATACGTATAACAATATTAGATTAATCAAGCTATCGACTGTCAGGCGTAAAACTATTTTTGTTCAATAAATAAAAATGTACAAATATTTTAAAATGTACTATTTCGAGATTCATTATACCTGATGTAACTTGAAATTAAAGTATCCGTTGAAAGTTTATAAGGGTGTGATGACCAATAGGTTACAGGAATTATTGTTAAGTTTTGGTTGGTTATAATAATGTTTTAAACTTTCAACGGATACTTTAATTTCAAGTTACATTAGATATAACAAATCTTGAAATAGTACATTTTAAAACAAGCGCACTCGCATCTAATATTGAGTAGGCTGATCTTGCGTCAACAGGACGCGAACCAAGATTTCGCGGATTCATAGTTCTGGGTTCGATAACCAGAAGGCCAAATGCGGCACACAAAATATTACAAAAAAAAGTAACAGCGAAATTAGAAAAATGTTTAATATAGAAAACGAAATTGCATTCTATTTACTGTATTATTGCACCAGGTGATACTAATTTACAA
>NW_013810175.1:0-504 GCF_000517525.1 Limulus polyphemus
CTAAAACCTCTAAAATCACGTGTCACCTAGATCCATGTTTTCAGCCACTTCTGATCATGAGATATAGTGACGTCATAAAAATTCACTTCAGATATCAAGTTCCTCTGTACGACAGCAATAAAATCCTTGGTACTTGGTGTAATCCTCAAACGAGAATACAGCTCAGTATACGTGTCTATCCTGTACATCATGTATTATGTAGCTCAGTTATTATGTATTTGGTCCCTCTTCTTTTTAACCCAGGCTAATGTTCATCCCCACACTGCTTGTAGTACTGTTGGTTCACTGGAAGGAATTATCGATTCTCTGTCGTCTACTGTGGAAGAATTAACAGATCTGGCTAAACAGAGAATTACTACATTATAAGCTAATACATTCCTTTATAATTTAATTACTTTTAAAACAACGTTTTCGTATTAATGTGAGATAGCGTTAATGAAAATATCTGTCATTGATTTTAGTATACTGGTAAGTATTTTCAAGTTTTGAATGAATATTGACATA
>NW_013810176.1:0-504 GCF_000517525.1 Limulus polyphemus
CTGGTTTCGATTTCCCACGGTAGACACAGACACAACAGATAGCTCACTGTTACTTTGTTCTAAAATAATAACCAACCAACTTTTTAAAACGTGCCTTGAAGTAAATAAACTTCTAAAACGAGTTGTCAAAATATTTTGTTCTTTCTAAAATTTGTCTTGAATTAAGTCACTTCCAGACGTGAGTACCATTTTATTTATTTATTTATTCCTAAGATGAGTACCAGCAATATTTTGTTCTTTCTTAATAGTACCTTGAACTAAACCAAGTTCTAATGTGAGGGGTAGGAATTGTTTGATTACTTCTACAACATTTGTTTGTTTGTTTTGAATTTCGCGCAAAGCTACACGAGGGCTATCTGCGCTAGCCGTCCCTAATTTAGCAGTGTAAGACTAGTTTGTTTGTTTGTTTTTAATTATGCACAAAGCTACACAAGGGCTATCTGTGCTCTGCCCACCACGGGTATCGAAACCCGGTTTCTAGCGTTGTAAGTCCGCAGACATACC
>NW_013810177.1:0-861 GCF_000517525.1 Limulus polyphemus
ACAAAATGCAACTATACCATCAAGTAACAAAGGTTATAGCTGTACCATCAAGTAAACACAGAAATACATGTATAATCCACCAAGTAACAAAGGTTATAGCTCTACCATCAAGTGAAGATAGAATATACCTATACCATCAAATAACAAAGGTTATAGCTGTACCACCAAGTAAACACAGAATATACCTATACCATCAAGTAACAAAGGTTATAACTGTACCATCAAGTAAATACAGAATACACTTATACCATCAAGTAACAAAGGTTATAGCTGTACCACCACGTAAACACAGAATAAACCAATTCCACCAAGTAACAAAGGTTATAGCTGTACCGCCAAGCAAATACAGAATACACCTATACCATCAAGTAACAAAGGTTATAAGCTGTACCATCAAGTAAACACAGAATACACCTATACCATCACGTAACAAATGTTATAGCTGTACCACCAAATAAACACAGAATACACCTATACCATCAAGTAACAAAGGTTATAGCTGTACCACCAAGTAAACACAGAATACACCTATACCATCAAGTAACAAAGGTTATAAGTTGTACCTTCAAGTAAACACAGAATACACCTATACCATTAGTAAACACAAAATACACCTAAACCATCAAGTAACAAAGGTTATAGCTGTACCATCAAGTAAACACAAAATGCAATTATACCATCAAGTAACAAAGGTTATAGCTGTACCATCAAGTAAACACAGAAGTACATGTATAATCCACCAAGTAACAAAGGTTATAGCTCTACCATCAAGTAAAGATAGAATATACCTATACCATCAAATAACAAAGGTTATAGCTGTACCACCAAGTAAACACAGAATACACCTATACCATCAAGTAA
>NW_013810178.1:0-504 GCF_000517525.1 Limulus polyphemus
GAAGTCACAGTCATGGACTTTGACAGTATAGGTTAAATAAAATCCTACATCAAGTCAATCCTTTGACTTGATAAAAATGCCACTTCCTCTCGTGTGATGTTTTTTTTTATTCACTTTACTCTATAGTCCCCCCCCCCAGTGGCACAGTGGTATGTCTGCGGACTTACAACGCTAGAAACCGTGTTTCGATATCCATGGTGGGCAGAGCACAGATAGCCCACTGTGTAGCTTTGTGCTTACTTACAAACAAACAATTTACCCAATAGTTAAGAAAAGTGCAGAAAATTTTAGGTGAACAAAAATTTTCACTTGTCAATGGTGTAGGAAGTTCAACAAGGGAAGCGACTTTCAACGGTCCCAAAATTGTCAGATATCAGTTACACATGAATGATATTGTTATGGAATAACTAGTAACATTATACAATATATATATATATATATTGAAAATTTTGCTGAATGAAAAATTATAATCCCTAAAAAGACGTTTCATTGTTGTTTTTTGGG
>NW_013810179.1:0-504 GCF_000517525.1 Limulus polyphemus
CAACATTTTTACTACAGTAGAGAAGAACCAGTCTTTCAAGAAGACTACCATCAGACGTTTCCAGCCTTTCCATCGCCTTCCTACCAGCCAAGCCTTTTTTAAAATGGTCTATTATACATAATGTATACTAACCTTTTCCTTTCATCCTTTTATCGGACATTTAATTATAACACTTTAACTTTACAGTCCATCTATTCATTAAAATTGTTATTGATGAGCTACTACCATTGTTTCAGGTCAGTCATTATTCAGGGTCTTGCCACCCTTGTCACTGCTTTGATCCTTGAAACAACCTCTCTTCCCTGCTGTGCTGTTTCTTACCTTCAGCTTTTGATACTCACAGCTTTCCCAGATGTATCGGGGCTGTTCATTAGTCATGTACACTGTCTGTTAATTCTTTAAGCACGTGCTAATAACGGTTAAACCAAATTAAGTTGCCTAAATTTCGGCATAAAAATTTTACCAATTCACATAGAGAATGATTCTGAATTTCAGAAGCTGAGC
>NW_013810180.1:0-504 GCF_000517525.1 Limulus polyphemus
TATAAGAAGGCCCGGCATGGCCAGGTAGTTAAGGTGCTCGACTCGCAATTTGCGGGCCGCGGTTTCGAATTCCCGTCACACCAAAGATGCTCGCCCTTTCAGCCGTGGGGGCGTTATAATGTGACGGTCAATCCCACTATTCGTTGGTAAAAGAGTAGCCCAAGAGTTGGCGGTGGGTGATAATGACTAGCTGCCTTCCCTCTAGTCTTACACTGCTAAATTAGGGACGGCTAGCGCAGATAGCCTTCGTGTAGCTTTGCGCAAAATTCAAAAACAAACAAACAATTTTCATTCAAGGGGTGAAAACGAATCTAGGCTTATGTTCAAGTTATATTTACGAGCTAGTCTTTTCGAAATTCCTGATATTTTCCACATAGCACAAGTGATCAGGTTTTCTTTGTTTTGTGAAGTGTTTGAGTTTGTATGTCTGTTAAGAAACTCTTGTCTGTTTTATTTTTAATTCTGGTTTCAGTAACTACTTAAATAATGAACTGGTTAAGGATT
>NW_013810181.1:0-918 GCF_000517525.1 Limulus polyphemus
TACTTTGTACACTAAGATGACAGTGTGTATGTGGAACAAGAATACTTTGTACACTAAGATAACAGTGTGCATATGAATGTGGAATAAGAATACTTTGTACACTAAGATGACAGTGTGTATGTAGAACAAGAATACTTTGTACACTAAGATAACAGTGTGCATATGAATGTGGAATAAGAATACTTTGTACACTAAGATAACAGTGTGCATATGAATGTGGAATAAGAATACTTTGTACACTAAGATAACAGTGTGCATATGAATGTGGAATAAGAATACATTGTACACTAAAGACAACAGTGTTTATGTGTGGATTTAGAACAAGAATACATTGTACACTAAAGACAACAGTGTTTATGTGTGGATTTAGAACAAGAATACATTGTACACTAAAGATGACAGTGTTTATGTGTGGATTTAGAACAAGAATACATTGTACACTAAAGATGACAGTGTGTGTGGATATGGAACAAGAATACTTTGTACACTAAAGATGACAATGTGTTGTGTGTGTGGACAAGGAATAAGAAGACTTTGTACACTAAAGACAACAGTGTGTGTGGATACGGAACAAGAATACTTTGTACACTAAAGACGACAGTGTGTGTGTATGGATACGGAATAAGAATACTTTGTACACTAAAGACGACAGTGTTTATGTGTGGATTTAGAACAAGAATACATTGTACACTAAAGACGACAGTGTTTATGTGTGGATTTAGAACAAGAATACATTGTACACTAAAGACGACAGTGTGTGTGTGTGGATATGGAACAAGATTACTTTGTACACTAAAGACGCCAGTGTGTCTGTGTGGATATGGAACAAGATTACTTTGTACACTAAAGACAACAGTGTGTGTGGATACGGAATAAGAATACTTTATACACTAAAGACGACAGTGTGTGTGTATGGAT
>NW_013810182.1:0-504 GCF_000517525.1 Limulus polyphemus
GCAACACATACGTGAAATGGCCCTGAAAGTGTATGTCTCTCAAGAAACAATACGTAAGCACCTAAGGAATATGGCAAAACTCCTTAAAGAAGGTGTTTCTGTGCCTCACGAACTTTTCGATGATCATCGTTTCCGACGTGGGAACGTTGCTTTGTCTCTTCTGGTGCGTAATGCGCATGAATAATTTTTGGACAGAATTATCACCGGTGATGAAAAATGGATTCTCTATGTAAATATTAAATGCCAAAAACAATGGCTCATTCCTAGACAAAAACTACTTCCGTCCCCAAAACCTGGACTCCATCTGCAGAAAGTGATTCCTTACATTTGGTGGGACATCAAAGGAGTAATTCATTTCGAACTCCTCAATCCACAGCGAACTGTCAATGCAGAGATCTATAGTCAGCAATTGGAACGTTTAAATCAAGCCCTTCATCAGAAACGCCCTTCATTCGTCAGTCGGAAAGGTGTTCTTATTCTCCAAAACAATGCACGTCCACATGT
>NW_013810183.1:0-500 GCF_000517525.1 Limulus polyphemus
GAGATCATGATCTCGGCTGCACAGACCTTGTGGAGCACAGATAAACACAGGTAATCACCGTCCAATAAAGATCACTCTGAGGAGAATAGCTCCAGCAAAGCGACAAAAGATGGAGAAGGTAATAGATGGCCTAATAAAGGACGGGATAGTCGAGAAATCAGATAGTCCCTGGTCATCTCCCGTTTTGTTAGTTCAGAAGAAGGATGGGACCCAACGTTGCTGTGTGGATTTCAGACCTCTTACCAGTATAACAGAAAAAGACTCATACCCACTTCCAAGAATTGATTATAATCTTGAGGCCCTAAGTAGAGCCAGGTGGTTTTCAACTCTAGACTTAAAGTCTGGTTTCCATCAAGTAAAAATGGCTGAAGCAAATAAACTTAAGACTGCATTTAGTTATGACCAAGGTCTCTGGCAATACTGTGTGATGCCATTCGGGCTTCAACATTTGAGAGGCTGGTGGAAAGAGTACTGGAGGGCCTAAAATGGAGGATAGCCCT
>NW_013810184.1:0-573 GCF_000517525.1 Limulus polyphemus
GGGGTTGGTGAGTGTCCCTCAACACCAACCACTACTGGTCTCCTTGAGACTGACTTGTTGGTAATATTCTCCTACACTGTCTCCTCATATGTCCTTGCTCTCCACAGTTCCAACAACCTTTCTGGATACCAGCCTTTCCTGTCGTGTCTTCTTCTGTGTTGAAGTTTCCAGCATTGAGCTCTCTTGTGCCCAGGTTTATTACAGTGCCAGCAAAGTCCCTCAAACTTCTCTGAAAGCTGCCCTTTTATGGCCTTGAATCCTGATGACTGTACCAACCTTGGTATATCTGTGCTGGATTTAATGTAGGATTCAAATTCAAGAGCTCTGGCCATTGCATCCTGCATAGTAGAGGGGTGAGCTTGCTTTACTTGTATCTTCAGTTGTGGACTGTCCAAAGCATCTAGAAACTGATCCCTCAGCAACAACTTGAGGAGATCGGGTGGTGCAGTTGGGTAGGCCTTGTGTGCCATACTTTACAAATCCTGTGCTAGCTCTTGCAGGCTCTCCCTTTTAGCACGGACTCTCGTCCTAAACCTAGCCCTGTAGACTTCAGACTGATTTTGAGTTCCATAC
>NW_013810185.1:0-504 GCF_000517525.1 Limulus polyphemus
GATCCCTCCAAGAAGAATAGCTTTGGCAAAGCGACAAGAGATGGATAAGGTCATGGATGGCCTAATTAAGGAAGAGATAGTCGAGAAATCAGACATTCCCTGGTCAGCTTCCGTCGTGTTAGTCCAGAAGAAGGATGGGATCCAATGTTGCTGTGTGGACTTCAGTGCTCTTAACAGTATAACCGAAAAAGACTCATATCCACTGCCAAGAATTGATGATACTCTTGATGCCGTAAATGGAGCCAGGTGGGTTTCAACTGTGGACTTAAAGTTGGGTTTCCATCAAGTGAAAATTGCTGAAGCAGATAAACCTAAGACTGCATTTAGTTATGGTCAAGGTCTCTGGCAATACCGAGTGATGCCATTCAGGCTTAGCAATGCTCCGGCAACATTTGAGAGGCTGATGGAAAGAGTACTGGAAGGCCTACAATAGAAGATAGCCCTAGTGTACCTGGATGATGTCATTGTGTTTGCAACAACTTTTGATGAGGAAATGTTCCGGAT
>NW_013810186.1:0-617 GCF_000517525.1 Limulus polyphemus
ACACAGTTTTGATAAATCCTGTATCTTCTTATTGACAGGACACAGTATTGTTAAATCTTGTGTCTTCTTATTTACAGTACACAATATTGATAAATCCTGTATATTCTTATTGAAAGGACACATTATTGATAAATCTTGTGTCTTCTTATTGACAGTACACAGTATTGATAAATCATTTATCTTCTTATTGACAGGACACAGTATTGTTAAATCTTGTGTCTTCTAATTGACAGTACACAGTGTTGATAATTCCTGTATCTTCTTATGACAGGACACAGTATTTTTAAATCTTGTGTCTTTTTATTGACAGTACACAGTATCGTTAAATCTTGTGGCTTGTTATTGATAGTACACAGTATCATTAAATCTTATGACTTGTTATGATAGAACACAGTATCGTTAAATCTTGTGTCTTCTTATTGACAGTACACAGTATTGATAAATCCTTTATCTTCTTACTGAAAGGATACAATATTGTTAAATTTTGTATCTTCTTATTGACAGGTGTCTTGTCAATAAGAAGATACAGGATATATCAATACTGTGTAAAGTATTGATAAATCCTGTATCTTCTTATTGACAGTACAAAGTATCGTTAAATCTTGTGTCTTTTTATT
>NW_013810187.1:0-501 GCF_000517525.1 Limulus polyphemus
GAAAGCAGCAGACCTCAAACTCCATCCCAAAAAATGTCACTTGTTCCAGAAAGAGGTGCTTTACTTAGGTCACATTGTAAGGAGCATGGTGTGCAAACTGATCCTGACAAGGTGAAAGCAGTGCATGATTAGCCAACACCAGACAATGTGGGAGAGTTAAGAAGTTTCTTGGTACTCTGTGCCTATACCAGAAGTTTGTGAAGGACTTTGCAACTATAGCTGCTCCATCACATGATTTGACTAAAAAAGGCCAGAAGTTTGAATGGACAGTTTCTTGCCAGCATTCTTTCAAGACATTGAAGGAAAAATTGGCCTCTGCTCCACTTTTAAAGCTTCCAGATCCCTCACTGCCGTACATACTAGATTGTGATGCTAGTAATGTCGGAATTGGAGGAGTGTTGTCTCAGAAAGTATGCGAAAACGAACATATTGTGGCCTACTTCAGTAGGATGTTGAGTAGACCAGAGAGGAACTACTGTGTAACACGGAGGGAACTCCATG
>NW_013810188.1:0-501 GCF_000517525.1 Limulus polyphemus
AATTGTATTGTTGTGTGTATATTAAAACATATTTATGTTTAAAAAACTGTGTATCAATCTTGTTGGCAAATATCATAAACTCAGTATATATGCGTCTTTACTTAACTACTAAATCCAGAGTACAATTTAACTACTAAATCTAAATTACAAGTTAACTCAATTTCAGATCATTTGAAATTGTAATACGTAACAATGATTAAAGTAAAAAAGAGTAATTTCAAAATGAAAGGTAAATATCTTACTTTAATAAATAATTACTTAGACCAAATCATACTTAAGAATTTTATTAAGAATATGAGCTTTTATAAATTAAAATGGTTCCCGTTGAGGATGAATAACCAAGTTCAAAGGTTTCTCTAGAGCCTGCTGAACATCTCTCAAAGCTGCATGAATGAGTGTCATATCGAAGGCGTATCGTGGTGGGTGCATCTGGTCACAGTGAAATATGTAGTCTGACTGCTTTTTAAAAACGCTGTTGCATTCAAAACATTTATAAGGAAA
>NW_013810189.1:0-947 GCF_000517525.1 Limulus polyphemus
GTGCTGACTTCACATAATTCATTTTTGAAAATGTTTGCTCACAGACATAAGTTGTTCCAAACACTGATGCCATACCAGATGCAAATTTCTACAACTTTGAAAACTCAACAAGTTTTCCTTCTCTGTGCTTCTCTTTCAACAAGTCATTTGCTTGCAAATCAATGAGCTCCAACTATAGTTCGACTGGCACTTCATCAAGGTTACAATCAAACGGAGTCTGGAACATAAGAATATCACTCTCAATTCTGTCAAGATCTGAAAATCTCTCCAAAAAATGCTTATTTAAGTCACTAATAATCTTCTTCAGAAACTCAAGGTTGACATCTTCTACGATTCCGGCGCGAAACTCTTTGAAACACTGAAAATGAGAGAGGTTTCCTCCTTCCACTTGTGCTACAAACAATAATAGCTTTCTCCGAAATCCTTTGGTGATTCTGTAGAGATCACAGATAAGGTTATCCTTTTCCTGAAGTTTCAAGTTCAATTCATTCATGTGTGATGTGAAGACAACTTTGACAGCCGGGTAGGATCTGACAGAAGTGGATCAGCTCTATCCTTTTCGGTGAGAAAAATATCTATTTCTCTTCGGAGCTTATAAAAACGAAACAGGACTTTACCGCAGCTGAGCCACCTCACTGTGTGATAAGGCAAGTCACAGAATTTAGAGTCAGTTTCTTCAAGAAAAGCCTGGAACTGACGGTGATTAAGTGCATGACCCCGAATGAAGTTCACTGCAGAAACGATTGGTTTCAGTTCGCAAGAAATATCTAAGTCTTTCCCACAGAGTGCTTGCTGATGTATAATGCAGTGTATAAACAGAGCGCCCGAGTTGAAGATCTTCCGACTTAGTTCGTATCTGCCCCACCAGACCCTTCCTCACTCCAGCCATGTTTTTTCCTCCATCAACTGTAACACATCGAAGCTCATTCCACTGAAGGTTATAGCCT
>NW_013810190.1:0-503 GCF_000517525.1 Limulus polyphemus
AAGAAACTAAGTTAAAGTTGATAAATCTCATGCTTAGAATAAATTCGTATCTTTTACTTATTATTGAAATAGAATAATATATTTTTTTAAAATATCATAAATAAGAATGTTGATAAATTAATTCCTTAAAGTCATAGAGTCAAACTTAAAGTAAATTTTAATTTCGTTCAGAACAACAGCTTGTCATTCGATAACAATAGTTTTAAGACTGTTTATTCAAATTAGAATATAAATTCAACATATAAACATTTATTCAAGTATAAGTACAACAACAATAAAGTACTTCGATCTATATTTCATGTGCCAGTTTAATTAGGTGCATATCACGTTGATGAAAGTTCAAACATTAGTGTTCCTCCAATCATTTGTCGAGCGTTGTGCCAGTTTACAACTCTAGAATCCGGGTATCGATACCCGAGGTGGGCAGAGCACAGATAGCCCATTGTGTAGCTTTGTGCTTAACTACAAACAAACAAACCGTTACTGTGAATCTACTCTCTAGA
>NW_013810191.1:0-237 GCF_000517525.1 Limulus polyphemus
CCTTCCCTAATCTTGGAAGAACTTTAGAGATGGGTAAATAGTCGGTGGAAGCCGCCACTTAAAAACTATTAATTGGTTTTCTTATTAATCATTTTTCTTGCTCACGCGAAAATGAGTTTTAGTTATTGAAACGCTTTTTTTTCAACATATATTTTTATTGCATTGAAGTTTTAAAGTTTAACTTTGTACTGAAATATGATTAAAATACATTGTGTTATATAAATTAGTGAACGATTT
>NW_013810192.1:0-504 GCF_000517525.1 Limulus polyphemus
AAGGGAATTCCTTTCGTTCATTTTGTTACAACTGAAAGTTGAATCCAAAGTGTTCGTTTTATAACTCCGAGGGTTAACACGTTTCATGAACACTGTTTAGCTTCACATTTCGGTACACAAACCGGCCGATGATTAAATAATCAAAGGACATGCTGAAAACTGTCAGTGTTCAAAAGTACACCCTCTGTCAGTCAGGAGCAAAGTAAAAAAAAAATATTAACTTTCTTATAAAATATGTAAACTATAAACAAGAAATGTTTTATAACTAAAAGGCCTGAGATAATACAACTTATCAAGGCATTAAGAAATGTTTTTATAACTAAAATGCCTGAGATAATACAACTTATCAAGGCATTAAGAAATGTTTTTATAACTAAAATGCCTGAGATAATACAACTTATCAAGGTACTAAAAAATGTTTTATAACTAAAATGCCTGAGATAATACAACTTATTAAGGTACTAAAAAATGTTTTATAACTAAAATGCCTGAGATAATACAACT
>NW_013810193.1:0-920 GCF_000517525.1 Limulus polyphemus
TAAATATCCATCTATCATTAAATACCTACCAGTACCTGTCCATCTATAATAAAAGACCTATCAGCCACTATCCATCTATAATAAAAGACCTTCCAGCCACTATCCATATATAGTGAAAGACCTGCCAGTCACTATCCATCTATCGTTAAAGACCTAACAGTCACTATCTATCTATAATATAAGACCTATCAGCCACTATCCACTGTAATAAATGACCTACAAGCCATTCTCTATCTATAGTAAAAGACCTATCAGCCACTATCCATCTATAATAAAACACCTACCAGTCACTATCCATCTATAATAAAAGACCTACCAGCCACTATACATATATAATGAAAGACCTACCAGCCACTATTCATCTGTAATAAAAGACCTACCAGCCACAATCCATCTGTAATAAAAGACCTACTAACCATTCTCTATCTATAGCTAAAGACCTATCAGCCACTATCCATTAATAATAAAACACCTACCAGTCACTATCCATCTATAATAAAAGTACCTACCAGCCACTATCCATCTATAATGAAAGACCTACCAGCCTCAATCCATCTGTAATAAAAGACCTACCATCCACAATCCACCTGTAATAAAAGACCTACCATCCACAATTCTGGCTGGTAGGTCTTTTATTACAGATGGATAGTGGCTGGTAGGTCTTTTATTATTGTTGGATAGTGACTGGCAGGTTGTTTTATTATATATGGATAGTGGCTGGTAGGTCTTTTATTATAGATGGATAGTGACTGGTAGAATTTTTATTACAGATGGATAGTGGCTGATAGGTCTTTTACTATAGATAGAGAGTGGCTGGTATGTCTTTTATTACAGGTTTACAGATGGATTGTGGATAGTGGCTGGTAGGTCTTTTATTATAGATGGATAGTGGCTGGTAGGTCTTTTATCTATAATAAAAA
>NW_013810194.1:0-939 GCF_000517525.1 Limulus polyphemus
CGGTAGATCTCAGGCTCTGAAAAGGACTGCATCCAGCATGATTAATCGTAATCCATAATTAACTTAAGTCTTTAATTGAATTCGAATAATTATTTTGAAAGCTTAATTTTTTACTCCTGAAAATTTAACGTAAACCATCTTATTCCAGTCAAATAAAAGAAGAATTAAACTTAAAGAATATATGTAATAAATTAAAATTTGAAACCCGTAGTGTTATTGTTTTAATCAATTCAGTTTAGCTGGGCAATCTACACGTTGCATCTCTTAGCTCGTGCTGAAAGTGGACTTACAACGCTAGAAACCGGGTTTCGATACCGGTGGTGGACAGAGCACAGATAGCCCCTTGTGTGGCTTTGTGTTTAACTACAAACAAACAAAAACTCTCTGCTCGTATCAACTCAGTTTAGCTGGGCGTACTGCACGCTGCATCTCTTTTTTGAAACCCGTAGTGTTATTGTTTTAATCAATTCAGTTTAGCTGGGCGTACTGCACGCTGCATCTCTTTGCTCGTATATACGTTACCGACAGCCTTGTCCAACGGACGTCACCACCACGTGTGTAAATAAAGCACGTGCGTTCCACATTGAAATGTAGTCTGGTGTGATGTAACTCGAGAAGGTTACTGTGAATCTGTACAGAA
Organism: Limulus polyphemus; assembly: GCF_000517525.1. Taxonomy (NCBI): domain Eukaryota; kingdom Metazoa; phylum Arthropoda; class Merostomata; order Xiphosura; family Limulidae; genus Limulus; species Limulus polyphemus. The sequence goes on from NW_013810194.1 coordinate 641, forward strand.
CTACACGAGAGCTATATGCGCTAGCCGTCCCTACTTTGGCAATTGTAAACTAGAGGGAAGGCAGCTAACCAAAACTACCTTAATACGGGTTTGTACAAAGTATCAGTTATGTTATTATCGTTGTCTCGTTAGAATAATAGTCTTACTTGTAAAGTATTCAAAGCTTTTATGCCACATGGAAATTAATCATTAAATGAAAACACGATCAGCTATATTAACCGTCTTGTTCAAATATCTGTTTATCATGTAAACTATTGAATAACTTTTATTATATATATAACTACCTATAGAAGTGAAAT
>NW_013810195.1:0-631 GCF_000517525.1 Limulus polyphemus
TGAAGTGATAGACTAGAGGGAAGGCATTTAACCATACCTAGTAATGAAGTGATAGACTAGAGGGAAGGCATTTAACCATACCTAGTAATGAAGTGATAGACTAGAGGAAAGGCAGCTAATCATAGCTAACATTGAAGTGATAGACTAGAGGAAAGGCAGCTAATCATAGCTAACATTGAAGTGATAGACTAGAGGGAAGGCAGCTAGCTAACGCCAGTCACCACTGACTTTTGGACTACTCTTGTCAGACCGAACAGTTGATTTGACTGTCACTCTTGTAACGCACCCACAGCCTCAAAATTCGGAGCGTAATTTCTTTTTTTGACGCTAACAAGACCGCGAGCTTCAGATCCACAGTCAAGCTTAGCTACTAGCGCCCCCTCCCAACCCGTGGCTCAGCGGTAAATCAGAAGGATTATAACGCTAATAATCGATTTTCGATACCTGTGGTGAGTGCAGCACAGATAGCCAATTGTGCTTAATAACAAACAAACAAATAGCTACTAAATGTGTTTGTGCATACTAAACTTCAGAAAAGTTCAAGAACAAACTTTTATGGGGGTTTTGAGTCCGTATTATTCCACCTTATAGTACCATAAATTAATTCAGGTGTGTGTTTGTTTTTGAATTT
>NW_013810196.1:0-504 GCF_000517525.1 Limulus polyphemus
TTTCAAAGTGAAATCAACAACAATGAACGAGCAAACACTCAAAGATAATTTCCTTTGTTGTTGTTGTTGTTGCTTTGCCTGCAACGGCTTTGATATGCATGCTATGTTAATTATTTCCCTGGTTATAAAAATATATTAACTGACTAAAAGTAATTTCTGGTGTTTTAATGAACAATGGTGTATTAAGCAAAGTTATTCTATAAAGTTATAAATAATTTTACGGTCCTTGTTACATTAACCAAGTAGGGTTTTGCTAGGCAAAATTCATATTTTACTAAAAATATTTCAAACGAACTAATATCTCAGTATCTTTATTCAGTTCAGTTCTATTCTTACTCAATACAGACTAGACCAATTTGACCGACCTCGTAACCACCATAAACAATACAAACTAAATCAAAATTACCATTACTAGAATTATAGTAGGAAACAATATTTCTTTACACTAAATAGTTTAAAACTTCTTAACCTTATACAACTGTTTATAATTAAATATTATTGTTT
>NW_013810197.1:0-504 GCF_000517525.1 Limulus polyphemus
AATAATATCACTTCATATTCACAATAAAAAGTTACACCATGGAACAATAATATCACTTCATATTCACAATAAAAAGTTACACCACAGAACAATAATATCACTTCATATTAACAATGAAAAGTTACACCACGGAACAATAATATCACTTCATATTAACAATGAAAAATTACACCACGGAACAATAATATCACTTCATATTAACAATGAAAAGTTACATCATGGAACAATAATATCACTTCATATTAACAATGAAAAGTTACACCACCAAACAATAATATCACTTCATATTAACAATGAAAAGTTACACCATGGAACAATAATATCACTTCATATTAACAATGAAAAGTTACACCACCGAACAATAATATCACTTCATATTAACAATGAAAAGTTACACCACAGAACAATAATATTACTTCATATTAACAATGAAAAGTTACATCATGGAACAATAATATTACTTCATATTAACAATGAAAAGTTACACCACAGAACAATAATATT
>NW_013810198.1:0-784 GCF_000517525.1 Limulus polyphemus
ATGGTTTATTGCACTATCATTAAATATTCTGAACCAGCTGGGGAAAAATATCTAAAATCAAAAAGATTTATAAATAATATTTCATTGCTAAGTAGCGTTCACCTAGTAAACGTTTTCTAAATACTAGCCATTTGTAATGCATAGCATAATAGATAGTTATATGTTAATCTCTTCCTCATATAGATATAAAGCCCGCCCGGCATGGCCAGGTGGATAAGGTGCTCGACTCACAATCTGAGGGTCGCGGGTTCGAATCCGCATCCCACCAAAACATGCTCACCCTTTCAGCCGTGGGGGCGTTATAATGTGACGGTCAATCCCACTATTCGTTGGTAAAAGAGTAGCCCAAGAGTTGGCGGTGGGTGGTGATGACTAGCTGCCTTCCCTCTAGTCTTACACTGCTAAATTAGGGACGGCTAGCGCAGATAGCCATCGTGTAGCTTTGCGCGAAATTCCAAAACAAACAGATATATAGCCAGTGCTTATTACGTTATGCCCAACTTAGAAGAGAAATAATCACAATAGAAAAAATATTTACTGTATACTTAATCTGCAATTCAAGTTATAAATGTAAATTCTGTTTACATCAAAATTACATCTACTTCTTCTCCCCACAACATAGGACGAAGAACCCCCCTCTGTTCAAGACCAGCGGCACTTTATTTCCCACCATCTTTTTGCCTCTCGTATACCACCTTCAAAGCCTTCCTTACTGTAGACGTTGGCTCTGCCTTGAGTAAAAGTTTGATCTTAAAATATTTTCCATTTACTAAGAAAACATTCA
>NW_013810199.1:0-737 GCF_000517525.1 Limulus polyphemus
AACCTACTCGTCTATAGCCTTACTTGGTACAACTACTCCATCAACACCTATGTGTAACTCTAGTTTTTGAATTTATAACCACCATTCTCATCTTTAGCCTTACTTGGTACGACTACTCCATGAAAAATTAGGTGTCACTCCAGTTACCGAATTTATAATCACCAAATTCATCTTTAGCCTTACTTGGTACAACAGCTCCACGAACACCTAGGTGTAACTCTAGTTACCGAGTTTATAACCACCATACTCATCTTTTGCCTTACTTGGTACAACTACTCCACGAACACCTAGGTGTAACTCTAGTTATTGAATTTATAACCACCATTCTCATCTTTAGCCTTACTTGGTACAACTGCTCCATGAACAATTAGGTGTCACTCCAGTTACCGAATTTATAACCAACAAATTCATCTTTAGCCTTACTTGGTACAACTACTCCATGAACACCTAGGTGTAAGTCTAGTTACTGAATTTATAACCAATCTATTCGTCTTTAGCCTTACTTGGTATAACTAAACCATGAACACCTAGGTGTAACTCTAGTTACCGAATTTTTTACCACCATACTAATCTTTAGAGTTATTTGGAACAACAAATCCACGAATACCTAGGTGTAACTCTAATTTCCGAATTTATAATAACCATACTCATCTTTAGCCTTACTTGGTACAACTACTCCATGGAACACCTATGTGTAACTCTAGTTACCGAATTTAGTAACCACCATACTCATCTTT
>NW_013810200.1:0-504 GCF_000517525.1 Limulus polyphemus
CATTTAATATTCTGTCCATAAATGGACAGAGCATCAATTTCAGCATCTTGGCCCCTCCCCTCACAGATTTTAAAGCTAAAGTCACCTGAACGAAATTTGCTGAACCATCATTGACACTTATGAACGTTCAAAACATTTCCATAAACTTCTTTCATATTCTTTGTGGCTACAGAGGGATTTTTTCACTTCTAGTATTTAAACAACATTACATGCCGAATGTGAATTTGGCTAAAAGTACGTATTTTACCACTTTCTTTATCTGTCAATAGATGGTGCGCTCTTCCTTTTCTTCATGTAAAGTCTATTATCTTCTGCTTATTAAAGTGTAGTAAGTGGACTTATTTTTCCAAAACTACTATTATTACGAGAATTTTTTCCATAAACTGCTAAGACGTAGTACAAGTAGCAAATGAAATTTCTGTGAATTTTCCAAACTAATGTGATGTCAATGTGTTATTTGGGTTATTAATTAAAATGCAGCGTGAAAACAATGTTAAATATCTA
>NW_013810201.1:0-652 GCF_000517525.1 Limulus polyphemus
TATTTCACCATGTTTGAATCCTTTATCTATTTATTAGGAAATATTCTTCACAATGTTTAAATCCACCTTCTATTCATCTTGACAGATTCTTTACCATATGTTTAAATTCACCTTCCTTTCATCTTGACATATTCTTCACGAATGTTTAATCTACCTTCCATTCATCTTGATATATTCTTTACTATATGTTGAAGTTTACCTTCCATTCATTTTGATATATTCTTCACAATGTTTAAATCCACCTTCTATTCATCTTGACAGATTCTTTACCATATGTTTAAATCCACCTTCCTTTCATCTTGACATATTCTTCACGATATGTTTAATTCTACATTCCATTCCTCTTGACAGATTCCTTACCATTTATTTAAATTCACCTTCTACTCATCTTGAAAGATTTTTTACCATATGTTTAAGTCTAAATTCCAATAATATTAACAGGTTATTTTCCATATGTTTAAGTATACCTTCCATTCATCTTGACAGAATCTTTACCATATTTTTAAATCCACAATTTATTCATCTAGACATATTCTTTACCATATGTTTCAATCCACCTTTCATTCATCTTGACATATTCTTCATGATATGTTGAAGTCTACTTTCCATTCATCTTGATATATTCCTTACTATATGTTGAAGTTTACCTTTC
>NW_013810202.1:0-504 GCF_000517525.1 Limulus polyphemus
TAGTAGCACGAACTATCTAGGTAAGTAACTAGTAACACGAACTAGCTAGGTAAGTGACTAGTAGCACGAACTAGTAACATGAACTATCTAGGTAAGTGACTAGTAGCACGAACTATCTAGGTAAGTGACTAGTAGCACAAACTATCTAGGTAAGTAACTACTAACACAAACTATCTAGGAAAGTAACTACTAACACAAACTATCTAGGAAAGTAACTACTAACACAAACTATCTAGGAAAGTAACTAGTAGCACAAACTAGTAACACGAACTATCTAGGTAAGTGACTAGTAGCACAAACTATCTAGGTAAGTGACTAGTAGCACAAACTATCTAGGTAAGTGACTAGTAGCACAAACTATCTAGGTAAGTGACAAGTAGCACAAACTATCTAGGTAAGTAACTAGTAGCACAAACTAGTAACACGAACTATCTAGGTAAGTGACTAGTAGCACGAACTATCTAGGTAAGTGACTAGTAACACGAACTATCTAGGTCAGTGACT
>NW_013810203.1:0-504 GCF_000517525.1 Limulus polyphemus
GTCATTGTATTTGCAACAACTTTTGACAAGGAAATGTCCCGGCTGGAGGAAGTATTCAAGCATTTAAAAGCAGCAAATCTCAAACTCCATCCCAAGAAATGTCATTTGTTCCAGAAAGAGGTGCTTTACTTAGACCACATTGTAAGTGAGAATGGTGTGCAAACTGATCCTGATAAGGTGAAAGCAGTGCGTGACTGGCCAAAACCAGACAATGTGGGAGAGTTAAGGAGTTTCTTGGGACTCTGTACTTATTACCAGAAGTTTGTGAAGGACTTTGCAACTATAGCTGCTCCACTACATGATTTGACTAAAAAAGGCCAGAAGTTTGAATGGACAGTTTCTTGCCAGCATTCTTTTAAGACGTTGAATGAAAAATTGGCCTCCGCTCCACTTTTAAAGCTTCCAGATCCCTCACTGCCGTACATACTGGATTGTGATGCTAGTAATGTTGGAATTGGAGGAGTGTTGTCTCAGAAAGTGGGCAAAAATGAACATGTAGTGGCC
>NW_013810204.1:0-504 GCF_000517525.1 Limulus polyphemus
ACCGGTGGGGTCCAAATATTTTGCTACTTTACTGAACCGTTTTTATACCTTTTATTACCGGAGGGGTCCACACATTTTGCTATTTTACTGAACTGTTTTTATACCTTTTATTACCGGTGGGGTCCACATATTTTGCTACTTTACTGAACTGTTTTTATACCTTTTATTACCGGTGGGGTCCACATATTTTCTACTTTACTGAACTGTTTTTATACCTTTTATTACCGGTGGGGTCCACATATTTTGCTATTTTACTGGACTTTTTTTTATACCTTTTATTACCGGTGGGGTACACACATTTTGCTATTTTACTGAACTGCTTTTATACCTTTTATTATCGGTGGGGTCCACACATTTTGCTATTTTACTGAACTGTTTTTATACCTTTTATTACCGGTGGGGTCCACATATTTTGCTACTTTACTGAACTGTTTTTATACCTTTTATTACCGGTGGGGTCCACATATTTTGCTATTTTACTGGACTTTTTTTATTACCTTTATT
>NW_013810205.1:0-502 GCF_000517525.1 Limulus polyphemus
AGTATCGTTAAATCTTGTGTCTTCTTATTGACAGTACACTAGTATCGTTAAATCTTGTTTCTTCTTATTGAACAGTACACAGTATCGTTAAATCTTGTGTCTTCTTATTGACAGGACACATTATTGTTAAATCTTGTGTTTTTTTACTGACACTACACATTATCCTCTAATATTGTGTCTTCTTATTGACAGTACATATTATTGTTAAATCTTGTGTTTTCTTATTGACAGTACACATTATTGTTTAATCTTGTGTCTTTTAATTGACAGGACACATTATTGTTAAATCTTGTGTTTTTTTACTGACAGTACACATTATCGTTGAATATTGTGTCTTCTTATTGACAGTACATATTATTGTTAAATCTTGTGTTTTCTCATTGACAGTACACAGTATCGTTGAATATTGTGTCTTCTTATTGACAGTACACAGTATTGTTAAATCTTGTGTCTTCTTATTGAGAGTACACAGTATTCTTAAATCATGTGTCTTCTTATTGAC
>NW_013810206.1:0-502 GCF_000517525.1 Limulus polyphemus
ATTTACCATAAATATATCGATGTGAATGTTTAATCAGAAGTTTTATTTACCATGTATATGTATATAGTTGTAAATGTTTAATCAGAAGTGTTTATTTACCATATACATATCGATATGAATGTTTAATCAGGAGTTTTTATTTATCATATATATATACATATATATATATCGTTCTAGATTTTAATCATAAGTTTATATTTACCACATATATATATAGCGTTCTAAATTTATAATCAGAAGTTTTATTTACCATATCTATATATCGTTGTGAATTTTTAATCAGAAGTTTTATTTACCATATATATATCGTTGTGTATTTTAATCAGAAGTTTTTGTTACCATATATATATATCGTTGAGAATGTTTAACCAGAAGTTTTTATTTACTATATATATATATATCGTTATTATTGTTTAATCAGAAGTGTTTATTTACCATGTATATATATATATATCGTTATTATTGTTTAATCAGAAGTTTTATTTACCATGTATATATATAT
>NW_013810207.1:0-504 GCF_000517525.1 Limulus polyphemus
TTCAGTACTATAGTTACACTTAGTTGTACCAAATAACGCTACAGATGAGTATGGTGGTTACAAATTCGGTAATTAGAGTTAAACCTAGGTGTTCGTGGAGTTGTTGTACCAAATAACTCTAAAGATGAGTATGGGGGTTATAAATTCGGTAACTAGAGTTAAACCTAAGTGTTCATGGAGTAGTTGTACCAAGTAAGGCTAAAGATGAGTATGGTGGTTATAAATTCTGTAACTAGAGTTACACCTAAGTGTTCATGGAGTAGTTGTACCAAGTAGGGTTAAAGGTAAGTATGGTGGTTACAAATTCGGTAACTAGAGTTACACCTAGGTGTTCGTTGAGTTGTTGTACCAAGTAGGGCTAAAGGTAAGTATGGTGGTTACACATGCGCTAACTAGGTGTGCATCGAGTAGTTGTACCAAAAAAGGCTAAAGATGAGTATGGTGGTTACAAATTCGGTAACTAGAGTTACACCTAGGTTTTCATGGAGTTATATTACCAAGTAG
>NW_013810208.1:0-504 GCF_000517525.1 Limulus polyphemus
GAACTTAAAGTCGGGTTTCCATCAAGTGAAAATGTCTGAAGCAGATAAATCTAAGACTGCATTTAGTTATGGCCAAGGTCTCTGGCAATACTGTGTGATGCCATTCGGGCTTAGCAATGCTCCAGCAACATTTTAGAGGCTGATGGAAAGAATATTGGAAGGCCTACAATGGAGGATATCCATAGTGTACCTGGATGATGTCATAGTGTTTGCAACAACGTTTGATGAGGAAATGTGCCGGCCAGAGGAAGTATTCAAGCATTTGAAAGCAGAAAACCTCAAACTCAATCCCAAGAAATTCCACTTGTACCAGAAAGAGGTGCTTTACTTGGGTTACATTGTAAGTGAGCATGGTGTGTGAACTGATCCTGACAAAGTGAAAGCAGTGCGTAATTAGCCAACACCAGACAATGTGGCAGAGTTAAGAAGTTTCTTGGGACTCTGTACCTATTACCAGAAGTTTGTGAAGGACTTTTGCAACTATAGCTGCTCACTACATGATTT
>NW_013810209.1:0-504 GCF_000517525.1 Limulus polyphemus
CAAACAGCATTACATGCCAAATGTGTGTCTCGTCGTGTGCCATCACTATAAGGGATTAGAGTATACTAAACTTCACACATTATATAGGCTACACTAACGTGACGTTTAGGAGGTTCGTTTAACTATTATATGTGATGTACGTTTTTGGGGGTGGTTAATGTTCCAAAATGCGACATTAATTTCTTGATGATCTAATACATAAAAACTAAGTTATAGTGGAAACTACACAAAAAACTAAGTTATAGTGGAACCTACACAGAGGACTAAGTTAAAATGGGAACTACACAGAGGACTAAGTTAAAATGAGAACACAAAGGTGTTTCAAGAGTTTAAAATTAAATTGAGACCTTTAAATGGTGCATCAGTGCTTTAGATTAGCCTTCAGGCAGGGTGTCAGTATTACAGACCACCAGGCAGGGTGTCAGTACTACAGACCATCAGGCAGGGTGTCAGTACTACAGACCATCAGGCAGGTAAAAGTAGAATAGATCTTATGGGTGTCTC
>NW_013810210.1:0-541 GCF_000517525.1 Limulus polyphemus
CAGTGTGATAAATCGAGATCTAATAACCTGCACAGTGTACGGTGTGATAAATCAAGATCTAAGGACCTGCACGGTGTACAGTGTGATAAATCGAGATCTAATAACCTGTACAGTGTACGGTGTGATAAGTCGAGATCTAATAACCTGTACAGTGTACGGTGTGATAACTTGAGATCTAATAACCTGCACAGTGTACGATGTGATAAATCGAGATCTAATAACCTGCACAGTGTACGATGTGATAAATCGAGATCTAATAACCTGCACAGTGTACGGTGTGATAAGTCGAGATCTAATGACAACTTCAACTGATTAAGACTTGAGTTTTTGTACATAATTTGAAGCGATATTTAATACTGTTGCGTCAACGAGTCACGTGACCACTGTGGCGCCCTCTAGTTTCTAGAACTATCTTGTTCTTTCGGGAATGTTCTACTTCTTGCTAGAAATAGGTTACGCTGGTATATAAAAGATGGGAATGTAATGTGTGGATAGACAGTGAGTAATTGATCTGCGGTCGGAGTATTATTGACGTTCGTTG
>NW_013810211.1:0-504 GCF_000517525.1 Limulus polyphemus
TACCGCTGTGCCACTGAGGGGGAGGCGTTACATTTAGAAATATCTGTAATTTTCATATTTTTCAAATTCGTATTACTTAGAACCCCTCCCACCCCGTGGCACAGCGGTATGTCTGCGGACTTACAACGCTAGAATCCGGGTTTCGATACCCGTGTTGGGCAGAGCACAGATAGCCCACTGTGTAGCTTCGTGCTTAACTTCAAACAAATATTTAGAAAAATATCAATAGGCGAAATATTGCTGCTCGAAAATAATTTAAAAACGGAGGAAGGAAGAAATACAAATTACTGAGTAAAACACGTGTTTTCGGTATAAATGATTCCCTGTGTTATCTTTCGTGGGTGTCTATTCTTGCGTCTTGTTACGTCGGTTGTGAAGTAACACGTATACATTTCCGGTATTCGTATTTCTTAATAAGACAATATAGGCCCGGCATGGCCAGGTGGTTAGGGCGCTCGACTCGTAATCTGAGGGTCGCGGGTTCGAATCCCCGTCACATGCCAG
>NW_013810212.1:0-504 GCF_000517525.1 Limulus polyphemus
CGTATTGCACAATGATTCAAGACACGAGGAATAAAGGAAATCTGAGTTATAAGATCTGTTCATATTGGACAATGATTCAAGACACAAGAAATACAGGAAATCAGAGTTATAAGATCTGTTAGTATTGGATAATGATTCAAGAATCAAGGAATAAAGTAAATCTGAGTTATAAAATCTGTTTTTTTGGACAATGATTCAAGACAGAAGGAATAAAGGAAATCAGAGTTATAAGATCTGTTAGTGTTGGAAAATGATTCAAGACACAAGGAATAAAGGAAATCTGAGTTATAAGATCTGTTCGTATTGGATAATGATTCAAGACACAAGGAATAAAGGAAATCTGAGTTATAAGATCTGTTCGTATTGGATAATGATTCAAGACACAAGGAATAAAGGAAATCAGAGTTGTAAGATTTGTTCGTATTGGACAATGATTAGTGAAACAAGGAATAAAGGAAATCAGAGTTATAAGATGTGTTCGTATAGGATAATGATTCAAGACAC
>NW_013810213.1:0-502 GCF_000517525.1 Limulus polyphemus
AGTGGCATGTGTCTCTCAAACTAGTCTAACTCAGTGGCACGTGTCTCTCAAACTAGTCTAACTCAGTGGCACGTGTCTCTCAAACTAGTCTAAATCAATGGCATCTGTCTCTCAAACTAGTCTAACTCGTTGACATGCGTTTCTCAGACCAGTCTAACTCAGTGGCACGTGTCTCTCAAACTAGTCTAACTCAGTGGCACGTGTCTCTCAAACTAGTCTAACTCAGTGGCATGTGTCTCTCAAACTAGTCTAACTCAGTGGCATGTGTCTCTCAAACTAGTCTAACTCAGTGGCATGTGTCTCTCAAACTAGTCTAACTCAGTGGCATGTGTCTTTCAAACTAGTCTAACTCGGTGACATGTGTCTCTCAAACTAGTCTAACTCAGTGGCATGTGTCTCTCAAACTAGTCTAACTCAGTGGCATGTGTCTCTCAAACTAGTCTAACTCAGTGACATGCATTTCCCAGACTAGTCTAACTCAGTGGCATGTGTTTCTCAGACT
>NW_013810214.1:0-502 GCF_000517525.1 Limulus polyphemus
TCGTTCTTCTTGTTTCTTTTCTCGTTCTTCTTGTTTCTTTTCTTTTTCCTCTAACAACTGTTGTAATTTCTCTTCTCGTTCTTCTTGTTTCTTTTCTTGTTTTTGTATTGCTGCCATCAAGTCTGCTAAGCGGTAGTCTGATTTTCCGCCTCTCGTTTCCATTTTTCTTCTCTTTTGTTTTTCTATCCCACTCTCTGACACCAATTTGTTAAGTCTCCGTTTCTTAATTAACTTTCCGTAACTTCGTTCCGACGAAACTTTAGCGACACAAGTCCTTACTTAATAAAACTGGTTTATTCTTTCCGAATACAACTTTACGATACACTTATTTTCAACAATCGCTCTACAACAAACGCTATATCAACGAACTTCAACAATACTTCTGACTGCAGTTCAATTACTCACTATCTACACACACATTGTTGTTCCGTCACGTTGTCACCCTCTTTATATACCAGGCTACCCTATATCTAGTAAATGCTAGAACATTCGCCAAGGTACA
>NW_013810215.1:0-502 GCF_000517525.1 Limulus polyphemus
GGTGAGACTGGTTTATTATAGATGAGACTGGTTTATTATAGATGAGACTAGTTTATTATAGATGAGACTGGTTTATTATAGATGAGACTGGTTTATAATAGATAAGACTGGTTTATTATACATAAGACTGGTTTATTATAGATGAGACTGGTTTATAATAGATAAGACTGGTTTATTATAGGTGAGGCTGGTTTATTATAGGTGAGGCTGGTTTATTATAGATGAGACTGGTTTATTATAGATAAGACTGGTTTATTATAGATGAGACTGGTTTATTATAGATTAGACTGGTTTATAATAGATAAGACTGGTTTATTATAAGTGAGGCTGGTTTATTATAGGTGAGGCTGGTTTATTATAGATGAGACTGGTTTATTATACATAAGACTGGTTTATTATAGATAAGACTGGTTTATTATAGATAAGACTGGTTTATTATAGATGAGACTGGTTTATTATAGATGAGACTAGTTTATTATAGATGAGACTGGTTTATTATAGA
>NW_013810216.1:0-504 GCF_000517525.1 Limulus polyphemus
GTTTTTCGGAAAGAATTTACTACGGAAAATTAACAAACGAACAGAGACGTAACAAACTGGTGTCAGAGAGTGGGGCGAAAAAAAAGAAGAAGATGGAAACGAGAGGTGGCAAATCAAATTATAGATTAGCAGATTTGATGGCAGCAATACAAGAACAGCAAAGGAGACAAGAAGAACAAGAAAATAAACAAGAAGAGAGACAACAGCAGTGGCAAAAAAACCTGCAACAGTGCCAGCTCGAACAGTAAAATAAACAAGAGAGATTACAGCAGTTGTTGGAGGAAAAAGAAAAGAAACAAGAAGAAGGTCTCCAACAGTTGCAGGAAAGTCAGCAGCAACTACAGGAAAGTCAACAATAGTGGCAAAAAGTACAAATGGAAAACATTAGTAAATTTCAAAGGATGGTTTAATGTCTTTTACACAAGGAGGATATATTAGCCATCGACCTAATCAGCCTCAAACAACAGGAAGCCTCTTCCAGACCCCGCAGCTAAACCCTAATGC
>NW_013810217.1:0-497 GCF_000517525.1 Limulus polyphemus
TGCCGATTAAATAATCACAAGACTAGATAAGAGAAGGTTTTTGCCAATTAAATAATCACAAGACTAGATAAGAGAAGGTTTTGCCGATTAAATAATCACAAGACTAGATAAGGGAAGACTCTGCCGATTAAATAATCACAAGACTAGATAAGAGAAGGTTTTTGCCGATTAAATAATCACAAGACTAGATAAGAGAAGGTTTTGCCGATTAAATAATCACAAGACTAGATAAGAGAAGGTTTTGCCGATTAAATAATCACAAGACTAGATAAGAGAAGGTTTTGCCGATTAAATAATCACAAGACTAGATAAGAGAAGGTTTTTGCCAATTAAATAATCACAAGACTAGATAAGAGAAGGTTTTGCCGATTAAATAATCACAAGACTAGATAAGGGAAGACTCTGCCGATTAAATAATCATAAGACTAGATAAGAGAAGGTTTTGCCGATTAAATAATCATAAGACTAGATAAGGGAAGGTTTTGCCGATTAAATAA
>NW_013810218.1:0-710 GCF_000517525.1 Limulus polyphemus
CATCTTTAGCGTTACTTGGTACAACTACTCCATAAACACCTAGGTGTAACTCTAGTTACAGAATTTGTAACCACCATACTCATCTTTAGCGTTATTTGGTACAACAACTCCACGAATACCTAGGTGAAACTCTTGTTACCTAATTCATAACCATTCTAATCGTTAACCTTTCTTGGTACAACAACTCCACGAACACCTAGGTGTAACTGTAGTTAGGGAATTGATAACCACCATAGTCATCTTTAGCCTTACTTGGTACAACTACTCCATGAACACCTAGGTGTAACTATAGTTACAGAAATTATAACCACCAAACTCATCTTTAGCCTTACTTGGTACAAATAGTCCATGAAAACTTAGGTTTAACTCTAGTTACATAAATTTCTAACCCCATACTCATCTGTAGCGTTATTTGGTACAAGAACTCCACGAATACCTAGGTGTAACTATAGTTACCGAATTTATAACCACCATACTCATCTTTAGCGTTTTTTGTTAGAACAGCTCAACGAACACCTAGGTGGAACTCTTGTTTCCGAATTTATAACCACCATACTCATCTTTAGCCTTACTTGGAACAACTACTCCACGAACACATAAGTGTTACTCTAGTTACTGAATATGTAACACCATACTCATCGTTAGCGTTATTTGGTACAAAAACTCACGAACGCCTAGGTGTAACTATAGTTATTGAATTTATAACCACC
>NW_013810219.1:0-499 GCF_000517525.1 Limulus polyphemus
CCTTGTTCGAGCTGCCATTGTTTCTGGTTTTCTTGCAACCGCTGTTGTCTCTCTGCTTGTTTATTTTGTTGTTCGAGCTGCCACTGTTGCAGGTTTTCTTGCAACTGCTGTTTTCTCTCTTCTTGTTTCTTTTGCTGTTCTTGTATTGCTGCCATCAAATCTGCTAAGCTCTAGTTTGATTTGCCGCTTCTCGTTTCCATCTTCTCTTTTTCTTCTTTTTTTTATCTCACTTCTGACACCAATTTGTTATGCCTCCAGTCGTTAGTTGGTTTTCCGTAACTTCGTTCCCACGAAACTTTAGCGACACAAGTCCTTTCTTAATAAAACTGATTTATTCTTTCTGAATATAACTTTACGATACACTTAATTTCAACAGTTGCGCTATAACAAACGCTATATCTCACGTGGCCAACAATATTTTGTCCGCATACATTCAATTACTCATTACACTGTTGTCCCGTCAGGTTGTGAGCGTCTTATATATATATACCAGACTAAC
>NW_013810220.1:0-504 GCF_000517525.1 Limulus polyphemus
CTATAGCGTAAATCAGTCATCAAGTGGTTTTCGTCATTTATTTCCACTAACTTAGCTATAAACTAACAGTATAAATATAATTATTTTTAGTGACATGACAAACTGTAGAATGAATAAAGTATTTCCATTGCCTTATGTTCTAGTAATATTCTGTAACCAAATTCTCAACGTTTCCACGTAGGAACAATGAAGTTTTGGCCGTTTTTTTCCACTCGTGTTAGCCTGCTATATTTACACAGAGTGGTCACAAGTAAATAGACACCTAATTTTTCGTCATTTAACTGATTTATGTTAACTAATTTGCGTTCACAGAGCACTATATAAATGAAAATGGTTCGCACACTAATTATCTTGTGCTACAACATGCCTAGAACTCAAGGTTATCTCGAATTGTCAGATTTTGTTAGAGGAAGGATAGTTGGTCAAGCAGATGGTGGAATAAGTCAGCGGCAAATTTCGCAGAACTTGGGAATCCCGCCTTCAACAGTCAACAGAATCATGGTG
>NW_013810221.1:0-903 GCF_000517525.1 Limulus polyphemus
TTTTAATATTTATATTATATTCAGCTATCCGTGTATGATAAAGACTGATGGAATGAAAGAACTGTGTAATCACTGAAAGGTTATACAATTTTAAACTATTATAAACCAAGACAGCTATTTCACGCTAATTTTTTCAATACTGTGTATATATCTAATGTAAGTTTTTCAATATTTATATTATATTCAGCTATCCGTGTATGATAAAGACTGATGGAGTGAAAGAACTGTGTAATCACTGAAAGGTTATACAATTTTAAACTATTATAAACCAAGACAGTATTCTTCACGCTAATGTTTTCAAGACTGTGTACATATCTAATGTAAGTTTTTCTACGGAATTCGCAACGTGGGACTCTTTTTGGTTTCGCTCCAAGCACAAGGCTTCTCTTGATCGGAAGTTGTTATTAACCGCGTGGGCTAAATAAGCTAAGCAGCCAGGTTAAAGATACCTAGAGTCAAAGTTAAGGTGTCCCTAATTTCGAACTACTGACAATAGAGAAAGCGGGTGCTACCAGCTGGTGCTTTCTCTCTTGTCAGTAGTTTGAAATTAGGGACACTTTGGTTCAAAAAGACGGACAAAGCGTTTGTAGCGGTGGGTGCTACCAGCTGGTGCTTTCTCTCTTGTCAGTAGTTCGAAATTAGGGACACCTTGGTTCAAAAAGACGGACAAAGCGTTTGTAGCGGTGGGTGCTACCAGCTGGTGGCCGCTACAAACGCTTTGTCCGTCTTTTTGAACCAAATAATGGAAATGCCTGTTACTGTTACAGCTGCGAGTTGTAATTACCACGTCTTGAACTGTCGGTCCTTCAGTACGAAGACCAATACGCTAACCACTGGGCCAACCCAGTCCCTTCAACAATGGGATTTTTTATTGTATTTTTTCACGTCCAGTCCCTTCAACAA
>NW_013810222.1:0-503 GCF_000517525.1 Limulus polyphemus
AATATTATATTATAGTTTATTTTAACTCAGGCTGAACTACCATAGTAATATAACAAACTTTATTGAATTAACCATTCAAGTTTAATTCTGATTACGAAGTTAGCACACAGGATCATATACAAAAGTTGTAATGGTTTTCGAACGAGACCCAAAACTCGAGTTCTTTCGAAAAGTTCACTGTTCCTCTTCATTCTCCTGAACAAGAATAGTGAGCTATTCGGAAGTGCTTGAGTTTTGAGTCTTGTTTGAAAACCATTCAAGTTTAATCAATGTTGAACTCCGACCTTTACACTGGATAGGGGAGGGGATTCAAATTCGACAAAATGGAAAATACTGTACTTCACGGGAGGGGGATTTTTTGCACAGGAATTCAACACTGAGTTTAGTTCACTTGGACTACATAATCATGGTAAAATGGGAAGCTTAAAACTGATTCTTGCTAAATATTGTACTAAAATATTTTAGTTGACACAAACTGAAATATAAAATTTCGACTGTTTTGG
>NW_013810223.1:0-1733 GCF_000517525.1 Limulus polyphemus
AATCTCCGGTAACTTACATAAATGATCCAGTAGGAAGAACGTTAATCTCCGGTAACTTACATAAATGATCCAGTTGGAAGAACGTTAATCTCCCGTGAGTTACATAAATGATCCAGTTGGAAGAACGTTAATCTCCCGTGAGTTACATAAATGATCCAGTAGGAAGAACGTTAATCTCCCGTGAGTTACATAAATGATCCAGTAGGAAGAACGTTAATCTCCTGTGAGTTACAGAAATGATCCAGTAGGAAGAACGTTAATCTCCTGTGAGTTACATAAATGATCCAGTAGAAAGAATGTTAATCTCCTGTGAGTTACAGAAATGATCCAGTAGGAAGAACGTTAATCTCCTGTGAGTTACAGAAATGATCCAGTAGGAAGAACGTTAATCTCCTGTGAGTTACAGAAATGATCCAGTAGGAAGAACGTTAATCTCCTGTGAGTTACAGAAATGATCCAGTAGGAAGAACGTTAATCTCCCGTGAGTACATATATGATCCAGTAGGAAGAACGTTAATCTCCTGTGAGTTACATTGATGATCCAGTAGGAAGAACGTTAATCTCCCGTGAGTTACAGAAATGATCGATTAGGAAGAATGTTAATCTCCCGTGAGTTACAGAAATGGTCCAGTAGGAAGAACGTTCTCTTCAGATATTGTTGAGCAGTTAAATTACTTACTTTAAACTATGAGTCCAGTTGTGAAAAAGATTAAAGAATACATTTAATAATAATTTGTTAGAAAAGAAGCAAATACTGTTCTACAAATGTTGTTCTAGAAATGCTGTTCTATAAATGTTGTTCTAGAAATGCTGTTCTACAAGTATTGTTCTACAAATGCTGTTCTACAAGTATTGTTCTACAAATGCTGTTCTACAAATGTTGTTCTAGAAATGCTGTTCTACCATTACTGTTCTACAAATGCTGTTCTACAAATGTTGTTCTAGAAATGCTGTTCTACAAATTCAAACTGGTTGGACTATAAACTTAGCATTTGTAGAACAACATTTGTAGGGCAGTATTTGTAGAACAGTATTTGTAGAACAGCATTTCTAGAACATTTGTAGAACAACATTTGTAGGGCAGTATTTGTAGAACAACATTTGTAGAACAGTAATGGTAGAACAGCATTCCTAGAACAACATTTGTAGAACAGCATTTGTAGGGCAGTATTTGTAGAACAACATTTGTAGAACAGTATTTGTAGAACAGCATTTGTAGAACGACATTTGTAGGGCAGTATTTGTAGAACAGTATTTGTAGAACAGCATTTCTAGAACAACATTTGTAGAACAGCATTTGTAGAACAGTAATGGTAGAACAGTAATGGTAGAACAGCATTCCTAGAACAACATTTGTAGAACAGCATTTGCAGAACAGCATTTGCAGAACAATACTTGTAGAACAACATTTGTAGAACAACATTTGTAGAACAGCATTTCTAGAACAACGAAAAGATCAGCTATCTGGTAAACTTTACAATGTATAAAACAACGTACATTTGTATCACTGATCTTTATCGGCGTTCTAAGTCCTAACGAAGATAGCACTACATCTTCATAAAGACAGCCAGAGATATATAACAAATAAATAGTTAATATATCTAAATCTTTAAAATTGCATTCAGCATTTCGAGGTAATGGTTAACTACAGATATATGTTTGTCACAATTATCAGAAGTTCAAATACAACAAAGTTTATTATTTTTTTCCAACATGTAGGATGTAATGACTTG
>NW_013810224.1:0-1577 GCF_000517525.1 Limulus polyphemus
GTAAGCTTATGATAACCGAGTCAGATGATAAAAAGTAGTTAGCTGATAATAACCGAGTCAGATGATAAAAAGGAGTAAGCTGATAATAACCGAGACAGATGATAAAAAGGAGTAAGCTGATAATAACCGAGTCAGATGATAAAAAGGAGTAAGCTGAATCAGCTACTCCTTTTTATCATCTGACTCGGTTATTATCAGCTAACTCCTTTTTATCATCTGACTCGGTTATTAAGCTTACTCCTTTTTATCATCTGTCTCGGTTATTGTAGTTAGCTGATAATAACCGAGTCAGATGATAAAAAGGAGTAAGCTGATAATAACCGAGTCAGATGATAAAAAGGAGTAAGCTGGTAATAACCGAGTCAGATGATAAAAAGGAGTAAGCTGGTAATAACCGAGTCAGATGATAAAAAGAGTTAGCTGATAATAACCGAGTCAGATGGTAAAAAGGAGTTAGCTGATAATAACCGAGACAGATAGTATAATAAGTTTATCTGACAAACAAGTAAATTTAAGAATAGAATCATTGGTGACTGGTAATAAAATGAAATGATGTAATATTCTCATGTCGATTTCTGTACAAGTACGAGATTAAATATGTTTGTTTCTATCTCAACGTTGTGTTTTGACAGTGACTATACCTTATTGAATTAATCTTCCAACGTTATGTGAACTCCAGCTCTTCTGAAAACTTTTTCTTTTGCCAAACAAAAACACCGGTTTTAGGGTTATAAGCCTCATGTTGTTGTCGTTAAGTGTGATAAAAACCGGTTTCAGGGTTATAAGCCTCGTGTTGTTGTCGTTAAGTGTGAATAAAAACCGGTTTCAGGGTTATAAGCCTTATGTTGTTGTCGTTAAGCAAGTATCAAAAACCAGTTTTAGGGTTATAAACCTTATGTTGTTGTCGTTTAGTGAGTATAAAAAACCGGTTTTAGGGTTATAAGCCTTCGGGCTTTCGGTTAAAACATTGTGGGGTAGTTACCTTTATTCATTTGTTGTTCCCTTGTTGATGATATTGCTGTAACTTCGCTCATTGTTCAAAACAGATCAACGACTGCTATTTCTTCCATTGGCAAAGTAGATGACATTCGAAGATATGAATGCCTTCACTATGGACAAACTTCAACGGTACTAATCAGCGTTCCAAAACTACCATGACATCACCATTGATTGAACGGCAACCGTGAAACTGGAACGCTTTGTTGACTCGTTAAGTGAGTATCCAACAACATATGACTACGTGAAAGATAATGTTCAATCCAACTACTTTTGTATTTTATTTTTAGAGAATCAATTATTTCACTAGTGGTTATTGATTTGTCAAATTATCTTGTGAATTAGCAGACTTATATTTATTATGGTTGTGATTAGTTTGTTTTACTTATATTCATTGTGGTTGTAATTGATTTGTTTTACTTATATTTATTATGGTTGCGAATAGTTTGTTTTACTTATATTTATTATTGTTGTGATTAATTTGTTTTACTTATATTTATTATTGTTATGATTACTTTGTTTTACTTATATTTATTATGGTTGTGATTAATTTGTTTTACTTATATTTATTATGGTTGCGA
>NW_013810225.1:0-1321 GCF_000517525.1 Limulus polyphemus
CTAAACTCCCTTTATATATATCACTCATTCTATTACACCACCATTCCCAGTTTCCCCTGAAGAACAAGTGTTCACCTTTCAAAAGCAATTTTTAGTCATTTCGTATGTTCAAGAAGTCTTGATAAAGAAAAACTAGGTATACTAATTTACCACAAGGATATTTCCAGTGGTCATGCGGAATGCCCCATCTCACAAGAGTAGCCCAAGAGTTGGCGGTGGGTGGTGATGACTAGCTGCCTTCTCCTTAGTTTTACACTGCTAAATTAGAGACAGCTAGCGCAGATAGCCCTCGTGTAGTTTTGAGCGAAATTCCATAAAAACAAACAAATACAGATCGGAAGAATGAAACACAGAAATCTGAATATTATCTAAGAATAAGGACTATTTAAAAACCATTTTTAGAGCTCAGTACACGGTCTTTCTTAAGGCCAAAATGCACACACCGTCTGATAATTATATTATTATTCTGATCGTAACTAGACTTTAGGGAGATTCAAAAGTTTTGAGCAACGTTGGGTACGGAAAACGTACACATTTGCTTCTGCACTTATTTGCCCTCCTGCCCTGATGTTGTGTATAGATCAAAATAGGCTTATTCTCCTACTTTTTTGTGATGTCAGAAAAACACCCATTCCAGAAAGATCCTTTGCTGGAGACAGTGCAATGGGTAAACAAAAAAAAACTATTTTAAAAGGAAGTAATCTTCTGCCTGAGAAGCAGGCAGAAGACTTCTTGGTACTGATTTGTCCATGATAATCCATGGAATATGTATAATCTGGATCGGACAGGAATTTGTGGTGGGGAAACACAGAGAAAATGTCTGGATCCCCATCAGTTTTGTTCATCTCAATGAGAAAAGAGGGGGAAGTGGCTAGAAACTGGTATGTGGCAAGGATCTTCCATA
This sequence comes from Limulus polyphemus, assembly GCF_000517525.1. NCBI lineage: Eukaryota > Metazoa > Arthropoda > Merostomata > Xiphosura > Limulidae > Limulus > Limulus polyphemus. The sequence goes on from NW_013810225.1 coordinate 905, forward strand.
CTATATTGATACTGAATTGTATATTCCTCCAGCATTCAAGTCCAATAGGTTTCTCCACAGTCCACCACCCGGGAAGTGGGGTGGTAGTGTCCTTGTCAGTGTAGCATAGGTCACCCCTCATATAGCTTTACATACAACACATGACACTTGTGGCATGAGCCTGTTTAGTTGAGGTGAGCACAGCTATGGTGCTGTGCTCTCTACATACAGTCAGAGTCCATTCAGTTCAGTTGAGGCAAGCATATAATGTGATACTGTGCTCTCTTCCTGCAGCCTGTGACTGTCTAGTGCAGTTGATATGAGCATGCACCACTGTCTTCTCCCCTCATTGTGCAGTTATGTCTGTTTGCTAGAGTTGAGCTGAGCACACTATACACCCGTGTCCCCCTCATGCAGATGTCATCTTTTCAGTTGAGT
>NW_013810226.1:0-826 GCF_000517525.1 Limulus polyphemus
AGCATATATTTGATATTTTTATCTTTACTAGAATCTAAGATCAGCATATATTTGATATTTCTTTCTTTACTAGAATATAACATCAGCATATGTTTGATGTTCTCTTATTATTAAAATTTAAGATCAAGAAATGTATGATATTTCTCTCTTTAGTAAAATCTAAGATCAGCATATGTTTGTTAAGTCTCTTATTATTAGAATGTACGATAAGCATATGTTTGATATTTCTCTAATTATTAGAATCTAAGAACGGCAAATATTTGATATTTCTCTCTTTACTAGAATATGTTTGTTTGTTTTAAATTTCGCGCAAAGCTACACGAAGGCTATCTGCGCTTACTAGAATCTAAGATTAGCATGTGTTTGATATTTCTCTCTTTACTAGAAACTAAAATCAGCAATGTTTGATATTTCTTATTTTACTAGAATCTAAGTTCACCATATGTTTGATATTTCTCTTATTATTAGAATCTAAGATCGGCAATGTTTGATATGTTTCTTATTATTAGAATCTAAGATTAGCATATGTTTGATATTTCTCTTTTTACTAGAATCTAAGATTAGCATATGTCTGATATTTCTCTTATTATTAGAATGTAAGATCAGCAAATATTTGATAATTTTCTCTTTACTAGAATCTAAGATTAGCATATGTTTGATATTTCTCTCTTTACTAGAAACTAAAATCAGCAATGTTTGATATTTCTCTCTTTACTAGAATCTAAGTTCACCATGTGTTTGATATTTCTCTTATTATTAGAATCTAAGATCAGAAATGATTGATATTTCTCTTATTATTAGAATCTAAGATCAGCATATATTTGAT
>NW_013810227.1:0-1769 GCF_000517525.1 Limulus polyphemus
ACAAGGTTTTGTCATTATCAGGTACGTTGTACATTTGCTGTTATGTTAAACTTATATTAAAGTTTTTCTTCATTACCAATTCAAGCCGTCTCTAAGCATCAATGAATTTTTGACACTTGATGAATAAACTACCTTCTATGTTTATTGTTGTTGTCTTGTTTTTAGCGCAAAGCTACACAGTGGGTTGTTTGTTCTCGATCCACAGTGGGAATGAAATATAACAAATATCGTCTATTTTACACGATAAAAAGTATATCACAATGCTGCCTTAATGGGAAGTCACTTACACTAATCTTGAATAACTAATATCTAACCTGAAGATAAATATCAAAGAACAAAAAGCTCGAAGTATTTCAAAGAACAAATCCCTTACGATAAGAACTAAATATTAATGAAATAATCTAGGATAAGGATAAATCTACGCAGAAAGGGAATTGATGAGTTATACCATAATTTGGCTATATAATAAACTCTGATTATAATCTATAGACCACTTACCACGTCCTCATCTTCAGATTGTGATAAGGTAAGAAAATTTGATTTCGGCTGTAAGTTAGCTGACAATGTTAAAGGTATTCTGGAAGTTTACCTATTTATTTAGTGGGGTGATATAACGCAATCATACTTAAGATCACATCTGTGAGTAACAAAACATCCTTGACCAAAATTGGCACTGAAGACGGTTTATCAAAGAAAAATATTTTACATTAAAATGAGTTTTCCACGGATATTTTGGCCGGCGAAGATGAATCAAATGGATTTATTATAGAAAATCTAGAAACTTTCTGATTAATATTCTCTAAGAGATTAATGTCTGACATCGTGCCGAATGTTAATATTTCACATCAGCAGTTGTTCAAACGTATATGGCGTTTTAATAAATTCAAGTTACATCAAACAGTATTTTTGTTTAACTACAGTTGATGGACATATTTCCGTATTATGGAACCCATCCTTTAATAATTGAAAACTGTTGGCTATGTTTATCTAGTCATTTATGAAGGAAGAAATAATTATGTGGTTTGTGTTTTCGAAATTAAAAACTCTATTTTAAACCTCAAAGAAACAAATCAAGGTGAGATAAACCTCAGCTAATTACTAGCTAAGCATATTTTTTTGGTGAAACATAGTTGCGAGAATCTTTGATTTTACCCCTGTTTCTTGGCTAGATTTTACAAACAAGATGAATGCAGGTATTCTTGGCTACAAATATCAAAGTTGGAGGAGGAGGTCAGAATAAAGAAATTACAGAATAAAACTTATAAATATTGTTTCGTATCACAAGATTGGAATAATGCAACTTATAAAGTCTACTTTATAACAAAATATTGAAAATCCATAGATAAAACATATTTTTATTTCAGGTTTTTTTCTTCTTAAAAGTCGTTCTAATTGATTCTTGAGTTCCATCTTACAGATTATCGTATCAATATTTTTCTACCCGACTATTACAATTTCTGCTTTTCTTATGTGTTTGTTTGAAGTCAAGCAGAATGCTACACAATGGGCTATCTGTGCTCTGCCCACCACGGGTATCGAAACCCGGTTTCTAGCATTGTAAGTCCGCAGACGTACCACTGGGGGGGGGGGGCAAAACAAATAATGTTTGCATTGTGATTTTTGTTATATTAGAACTTTTTGTATAATATATTTTCCAACATCTTAGTGAACATATGTTTTGTATGAATGTTTTTTTTTCCTCCTTTATATAATGCTTTGAAGTTACAGATATATCTTTCTATGTTTTGGACGCTTTTATGTACTTATTT
>NW_013810228.1:0-504 GCF_000517525.1 Limulus polyphemus
TAGAGGAAGATGATAAATGTCTTCAGTGCCCAGAAAACCATTACAGCGATTATTTTGGTTCTTCGGCATGTGTTCGTTGCCCGGACGACAAGTACTCACATCCAGGAGCATCCTCACAATTTGAATGTAAAGGTGAGTATGACTGTTCATACTAGCTTAGAAGTAATAAGGTTCTAGATGATGAAGAGCTTCCTGGTGGCTTACCAGAAAGTCTTGATTGTGAGCTACAAAAAGTTATAAGAAATAGCCCACTGTAAACACAAACGTAAATAAGTAAAGAGTTCGAAAGATTTATTTCATCGTGGGAATCGCTAATGCCATTTTTCCTGTAATGATTGAAAAAGTACTTTATATTTATGATGTGTCAGAATCTCATTATCATTGGGCTGCTTTCTACATATTAGATATCTGTGTGTGTACGATTAAAATACAGATGAGTGACATTCTTATTTGACTGCTATTACTTATTATCTATTGAAAACAATATTACCAACCTTACTGTAC
>NW_013810229.1:0-505 GCF_000517525.1 Limulus polyphemus
ATTATATATATATATATATATATATATATATAGATTATGCCTATTTTGAAATAAGTTCTTGAACTTATTTTTTTTAAACAGAACAGTAAATAAAGAAGTAAAATAAACAATTATCTCTTATAGTTATGACCTTTGTACTCAGTTGCTGCTTGACGTAGGTTGCTAAGCCTTTAAAAATTTTGCACTTGGAGGATATGAAACAAAATTCTTTTTTAGGTTCTATATATACATTTGAATAACCAAAAAATCATAAACTACTACATCAATACCATAAAATTCCACTATAATTTATCAAGCTTAGTAACTAAAATGTATTTTAGGCTATAAAAATATAAAATTTTAAGGAGACTAAAGACACAACCTACACCATTGAAATCTTGGTTCAAAAGAAAGAAATGGTGGAAGGAATGTTAGATAGGCTAAGAGAACCACTAGGGGGACATTCTGAACTTCTGATTGGTTATTCATGTCATATGTAGAAGTAAGTGTATATAAGGGAGTGTTT
>NW_013810230.1:0-504 GCF_000517525.1 Limulus polyphemus
AGTTAGTCATCACCACCCACCGCCAACTCTTAGGCTACTCTTTTACGAAAGAATAGTGGGATTTACTGTCACATTATAACGCCCCCAAGCCTGAAAGGGCGAGCATGTTTGGTGTGACGGGGATTCGAACCCGCGACCCGTAGAATGAGAGTCGAGCACCCTAACCACCCGGGCTGTTTTCTGTCATATTATATAAAATAAATCAAAGGTATAACAATAACACAGACCTGCAATGGTTTTATTGTCTTGAAATTTTTAGATGTTCTACAGTAATTCCTATACACTGAATTCGAAAATGATATCCATTTTTCTCCATCGCGTACAGGTTTTTCACAAAAACGTCATAAGTAATTTTACATAAGTGAATCATTTTCATTGAAATCGGGTCACATTTCCTTATGCTTAAAATGTTTACAACCACTGGCTATAGATTTCTCTAAACCAATCGCGACGTGAGAGTCTAATCGATCGTTCTAGAATCCACGAGAAACACACCGCTAGTAT
>NW_013810231.1:0-501 GCF_000517525.1 Limulus polyphemus
GAAACATATATGACTGTCCGCGAATCATTAGGAACAACAAAGTGATCCTCTGATATACCAGTTTCATTAGGAACAACAAAGTGATCCTCTGATATACCAGTTTCATTAGGAACAACAAAGTGATCCTCTGATATACCAGTTTCATTAGGAACAACAAAGTGATCCTCTGATATACCAGTTTCATTAGGAACAACAAAGTGATCCTCTGATATACCAGTTTCATTAGGAACAACAAAGTGATCCTCTGATATACCAGTTTCAAATTTCGCACTTTATGAAAAGTAATAGCAAACTGATCCTGAAATATAAATCTTCAAAGTTAGTACTTTAAACAGGGACCTTGAAACTGATCCCGAAATATAAATCTTCAAAGTTAGTACTTTAAACAGAGACCTGAAAGTGATCCCGAAATATAAATCTTCAAAGTTAATACTTTAAACAGGGACCTTGAAACTGATCCCGAAATATAAATCTTCAAAGCTAATACTTTAAACAGGGACC
>NW_013810232.1:0-504 GCF_000517525.1 Limulus polyphemus
AGTGAAGGATCTGTGTTTTCTACCAAAGTATATTGAAGTGTATACTGCAGTAACAACACAAATATGTATTCTTTCTTTATGTGCAGTGAAGGAGCTGTGTTTTCTACCAAAGTATATTGAAATGTATACTGCAGTTACAACACAAATATGTATTATTTCTCTATGTGCAGTGAAGGAGCTGTGTTTTCTACCAAAGTATATTGAAATGTATACTGCAGTAATAACACAAATATGTATTATTTCTTTATGTGTAGTGAAGGATCTGTGTTTTCTACCAAAGTATATTGAAATGTATACTGCAGTAACAACACAAATATGTATTATTTCTTTATGCGAAGTGAAGGAGCTGTGTTTTCTACCAAAGTATATTGAAATGTATACTGCAGTAATAACACAAATATGTATTCTTTCTTTATGTGCAGTGAAAGAGCTGTGTTTTCTACCAAAGTATAATGAAAAGTATACTGCAGTAATAACACAAATATGTATTATTTCTCTATGTGC
>NW_013810233.1:0-735 GCF_000517525.1 Limulus polyphemus
TACATACACACATTATAGACACACATTCTATACACACCTTCTATACACACATTATATACATACATTATATACACACATTATAGACACACATTCTATACACACATTCTATACACACATTATATACACACATTCTATACACACATTATATACATACATTCTATACACACATTCTATACATACATTCTATACATACATTCTATACACACATTCTATACAAACATTCTATACATACATTCTATACACACAGTCTATACACACATTCTATACACACATTATATACATACATTCTATACATACATTCTATACACACATTCTATACAAACATTCTATACATACATTCTATATACACAGTCTATACATACATTCTATACACACATTATATACATACATTCTATACACACATTCTATACACACATTCTATACACGCATTCTATACATACATTCTATACATACATTCTATACACACATTATATACATACATTCTATACACACATTCTATACAAACATTCTATACATACATTCTATACACACAGTCTATACATACATTCTATACACACATTATATACATACATTATATACACACATTATATACACACATTCTATACATACATTCTATACACACATTATATACATACATTATATACATACATTCTATACACACATTCTATACACACATTCTATACATACATTCTATACATACATTCTATATAAACATTCTATACACACATTCTATAC
>NW_013810234.1:0-573 GCF_000517525.1 Limulus polyphemus
CTTCGATGGTGGCTTCTTCAGGTGGCATGTCTTCAGCAGCGTCATTTCTTCTGTTTTCTACTTCGTCCCAAGTGAAATGTCCTGGACCGTGATAATGCCAAAGCCTGTTGGCATGCACCACTTTTGGTTTACCTCGCCGACCACATTTTACCCGGAAAGTCACGTCTGAGAGACGACCCACTATGTCATATGGGCCTTCCCATGGAAAAGACAACTTAGGAGACTTCCCTTTGGTCTTCCTGGGATTATACAACCACACCTTGTCTCCTGGTCCAAAGTTGACTTCAGTAGATCTCTTATTATAAGTTAACTTCATCGAATCAGCAGACGTTTTCAAGTTTGAACGCACTTGATGGTGGATATCATCCGTCCTTTCCGGTAACACTTTCACAAACTCCGACATATTCACAGGCAACTGTTCATAAGGTGGTCATCCCTTATGCTTGGGTCCCCTTTTAGCACTACATGTACTGCATGTCCGGCACCATTCTTCCATATCTTGCCTTTATTGGATAGGTATGAATCTTTGTAAAAAGACATTGAGTCACATACGGGATTCCGAGATGTCCTCCA
>NW_013810235.1:0-504 GCF_000517525.1 Limulus polyphemus
GTACCAGTACTTCGTACCATTTAGACGAATCTTCTTGAAATTTTTTATGAAGGTTCGTGGCAACCTGGCGCATTTACATACAAAAGGCTAACTTTCTAGTATTAGTTTTACGATTTTTGTGGTCGTTTTATGTTACTCTTTTATTGGCTTCCCTGAAAGCGTGTGTACTGCAGTGAAGCTTTTGGTTACTGCTTGTTTCTCGATTTCTTTTTACCAGAGGGTCCTGAATTGATGGTTCTTCACCAAATTTGGTATGTAGGTACACTTTATCGTTGCGCAGTTACATGCAGAGATTCACCTTCCTACTATTCCTTTTAAGGGAGTTATGGAAGGTTTTGCGTTTTGTACCAGTACTTCATTTCGGTTGGACGGATCTTCTCGAAATTTTTTATGAACGTTCTTTGCATACTTGCGTAATTTACATGCAAAATTCTAGCTTTGTATTTTCATTTTTGTGACTTTTGTGTTCCTTTTTTGTTACTACTTTATTCGAATCCTCGTCCC
>NW_013810236.1:0-503 GCF_000517525.1 Limulus polyphemus
TGTTATTATATTAGTCATTCTCTTCTGTTATTATATTAGTCATCCTCGTCTGTTATTATATTAGTCATTCTCTTCTGTTATTATATTAGTCATTCTCTACTGTTATTATATTAGTCATCCTGTTCTGTTATTATATTAGTCATCCTGTTCTGTTATTATATTAGTCATCCTGTTCCATTATTATATTAGTCATCCTCTTCTGTTATTATATTAGTCATCCTCGTCTGTTATTATATTAGTCTTCTGTTATTATATTAGTCTTCTATTATTATATTAGTCATCCTCAACTTATCAATATACACTAAACCAAATTAATTAAGATCTGTAAATGTCCATGAAAACCTAAAAATCAATTCTTATTATTGTTTGTGTTGTGTTGTTAATCACAAAGCTACACAAAGGGCTATCTATGCTCTGCCCATCACGGGTATCGAAACTCGGTTTCTAATGGAATAAATCCGCAGACATCCGCAGACTATAGGGGGAGGAGGAGCAAACCTATC
>NW_013810237.1:0-502 GCF_000517525.1 Limulus polyphemus
TTTTTCTGATATTACCTTGGATTGATTTCCTGTTTCTTTCTCAGTTAATCACCCTATAGTGATTCGGATAAGCTATGTTTGAATAATGAGTATTACTCTTGTCACTGCGTGTGTTGCCAGAGCCATCATGGTAAGACGACTTTCTTGTCATGGATATAATGATATATGGATAGCTTGGGCTTAGGGACTCATGGAGCCTAACCCCATACTAGATTAATTGGACTTTAGATTTTACTTATATTAGTTGTTGTCGTAGATGGGACTAGTGTACACAGCTTACAGTTTCCCATGAAGGTCATTAAATGTGAAAGTATAAATCCTTTTCTTATAAAACTACAATGACGGGAGAAGCAGCACATAAATCTAATAAGGTTAAGTATTCTTTGAACTAGGAGAGCAATGACGTCAGAACCACGTCATTTTACTTTATTTGCTGTTGTTTTCTATTTTTTAAAGCTCAACAAAAAGTTTGCCTATATATATATATATATATATATATATA
>NW_013810238.1:0-504 GCF_000517525.1 Limulus polyphemus
ATCGTTTCACTAAGTCTTGTTTAACAAATCTTCTGACATTCTTTGAGGATGTTACTACAAGAGTTGATGAAGGAAATACTGTGGATTTGGTTTACCTTTCAGAAAGCATTTAATAAGGTGCCTCGCAAAAGACATTTACAGAAATTAAATATGTATATATGTGTGTATGGGATGTTATTAAATTGGATAGAAAATTGCCTAGAGAGTTGAAAGCAGAGAGTAGCAATAAATGGAGTTAGATCTCACTGGATCACAGTCACAAGTGGTGTGCCTCAGGGTTCTGTGTTGGGTCCTCTGCTGTTTGTGATTTATATTACTGATACTGACTCTGGAATGACTAACAAAATGTTGAAGTTTGCAGATGACATTAAGATTTTTGGGGTGGCTAACTGTATCAAAGATGTTGCAGGGAGATTTAAATCATTTGATGCATTGGGCCAATACATGGCAGATGATGTTTAACTATCCAAAATGTAAGGTGATGCATGTAGGTTTTCACAATTT
>NW_013810239.1:0-504 GCF_000517525.1 Limulus polyphemus
ACTTTTATCATATTTTGTGATCTAGTTTCTGCTCAAGAATTATGTATACAATTTTCAATATTTCACTGAATAATATGCAACTTGGATTATTCATCTTCAGACAGTTGTTTGGTAACAGTGTTTAGCTTATTTTTGCATTTGTATAAACATGTATAAAGTGTACATATCAATAATGAATAAATTTACAGTTTGTATGTTTTTGATATATAAACAGATGTTAATGAAATATTTCAGTGTAGCTTTCACTACATTTTTATTTTTGCATCTAAATATGATTTGCATACAACTGTACGTGTACTTCTCAGTGCATAACTTATAAATTAGGCATTGTTTATCCATACATTGATGCTCCTTTTGTATATGTGCTATCTTGACTTGTAACTTATGTATAAAATTTATATAACTTAACTTTATTTAACCCCTTTGCAAAATATCAGAATAAAATATTTATATATCAGTTAGTATGTTTTAATTATAAAACAACAGAAGTGTGGGTTTTACTAT
>NW_013810240.1:0-504 GCF_000517525.1 Limulus polyphemus
TTGCCACTCGGTAACTCTTAACCCTAACAATCGTGGATCAACTTCTTTCCTAAGAAACATATGTATTTTGAGTTAATTTTTCAATATAATGATTAATATAAACAGATATACCATGCAGCATGACTTAAGCTACTATATAAGAAAAATAAAAGTCACATATATCCCATGCAGTTTTTCCAGAAGCAACTTTTCTAACGCTTACAGAAAAGCCCTATTGGCCAGTACTAAATACAACCTCTACATAAAATGGCAGTTACTATAATAAGCACCACCCACATTCATATGGTAAAAACCAGAGAACAACGTTTCATCACGTGCTTTCCTTATCATCCTATGATTTGTCAAATTGACACTTTCGACTAGGATTGGCTAAAAGTTTTACAACTGAGGTTTAATACGCACAGACGCAGTTTTATAAAGAAAACAGACTAGAAAAAGGTTTAGATACCAATAATAGAGGTGAAGGGAAATATCTTAAAAAATTTTTTGAAAAAACATTTCTTC
>NW_013810241.1:0-503 GCF_000517525.1 Limulus polyphemus
ATATAATAATAATATTTTGTACCACATTTAGTATATTTACTATTAAAGTTTATATCAGAAAAATTTATGAACATTTTGAGTTCTGTACATTGAATCATTTTAATGTAATGAGTTGCGTATGACAAAAGAGCACAATCCGAAAACTTTTTCCGTGCAGTTCTTCCCAAAAAAAAATACATTTTTTACAATATGTTCACTTTTATAAATTAATTTCAATCAGTTATTAATACAACGATTAGTAATTACAAGTATAAACAGCCGCCCATAGAGCGGCGTTTCTGATAGTTATTTTAATTCTGTAAGGTGTATTCTACCATACAACAGTAAGTGTTGAAGGGTCAGCATATGTTTATTGTTGGTTTTTGTGGGTGTATCGTTCTCCACGTTATGCATTCAAATCAATTTTATGAATATTTAATAATTGACCAAGTTCTCCTTAGCTTAGTTTGGCTTAATTCGTTCACTAGTGCCATCTATAGACGCGTACAATAATTAAAACTAAT
>NW_013810242.1:0-792 GCF_000517525.1 Limulus polyphemus
AGCTTTACTTGGTACAACTACTCAATGAACACCTAGGTGTAACTCTAGTTACCGAATTTATAACCACCATATTAATCTTTAGCCTTACTTGGTACAACTACTCCATAAACACCTAGGTGTAACTCTAGTTATTTAATTTCTAACCACCATACGCATCTAGAGTTACACCTAGGTGTTCGTGGAGTTGTTCTAACAAATAACGCTAAAGATGAGTATGGGGGTTGTTAACTAGAGTTACACCTACGTATTCGTGGAGTTGTTGTACCAAATAATGCTAAAGATGAGTATCCGAATTTATAACCATCATACTCATCTTTAGCCTTACTTGGTACAACTACTCCATAAACACCTAGGTATAACTCTAGTTACCGAATTTATAACCACAATATTCATCTTTAGCCTTACTTGGTACAACTACTCCACGAATAACTAGGTGTATCTCTAGTTACCTAATTTATAACCACCATACTCATCGTTAGCCTTACTTGGTACAACAACTCCACGAACATCTAGGTGTTACTCTAGTTACCAAATTTATAACCACCATACTCATTTTTAGCTTTACTTGGTACAACTACTCCATGAACACCTAGGTGTAATTCTAGTTACAGAATTTATAACCACCATACTCATTTTTAGCTTTACTTGGTACAACTACTCCATGAACGCCTATGTGTAACTCTAGTTACAGAATTTATAACCACCAAACTCATCTTTAGCCTTAATTGGAACAATTACTCCATGAACACTTAGGTTTAACCGTGGTTACCGAATTTATAACCCCCATACTCA
>NW_013810243.1:0-504 GCF_000517525.1 Limulus polyphemus
CCACGTGACTTGTGTGTTATATACCATTGATAACAATCCGTTCTTAACAAAGATTACCTGTACAGAACTGAAAACAATTATGTATTTGATAACAACTCCTAACAAACAACATTTCTATAGAACCGACAACGGCCACGTGACTTGTGTGTTATATACCATTGATAACAATCCGTTCTTAACAAAGATTACCTGTACAGAACTGAAAACAATTGTGTATTTGATAACAACTCCTAACAAACAACATTTCTATAAAACCGACAACGACCACGTGATTTGTGAAGCTGACAACGGCCACGTGACTTGTGTGTTATATACTATTGATAACAATCTCTTGATTATCTACTGTTAACAAAGAATCGTTATGTGGAACTGACAACGACCACGTGACTTGTGTGTTATATACCATTGGTAACAATCTCTTGATTATCTACTGTTAACAAAGAATCGTTATGTGGAACTGACAACGACCACGTGACTTGTGTGTTATATACCATTGATAACAAT
>NW_013810244.1:0-504 GCF_000517525.1 Limulus polyphemus
TATCTAAGTATCAACCAGTGAATGACTCAAAACAATGTTCAAATATTTCTCATTACGTTCACTGGTTGAGGTCTGATTAGTTATATATCTAAGTATCAACCAGTGAATGACCCAAAACAATGTTCAAATATTTCTCATTACTTTCACTGGTTGAGGTCTGATCGGTGATATATCTAAGTATCAACCAGTGAACGACTCAAAACAATGTTCAAATATTTCTCACTACTTTCACTGGTTGAGGTTTGATCAGAATGTATCTAAGTATCAACCAGTGAACGACCCAAAACAATGTTCAAACATTTCTCATTACGTTCACTGGTTGAGGTCTGATCAGTTATATATCTAAGTATCAACCAGTGAACGACTCAAAACAATGTTCAAATATTTCTCATTACTTTCACTGGTTGAGGTCTGATCAGTTATATATCTAAGTATCAACCAGTGAACGACTCAAAACAATGTTCAAATATTTCTCACTACTTTCACTGGTTGAGGTCTGATCGG
>NW_013810245.1:0-1434 GCF_000517525.1 Limulus polyphemus
TTTGTCGTATGTGACTCAATGTCTTCTTGATTCCGAGATGTCCTCCTGTTAAACTATCATGGGATTGACGCAACACAACTTCCCGTAACTTTCTCGGTATAACCATTTGCAAAGTCGTCAATTTCCCATCTGTAGTTTCCCATCTCCGGAGAAGAATATCATCTTCAAGCTTTAACTGATCCCATTGTGCCCAATAGTTCTTTGTCACAGGGCTTAGACTAGACACCTTCTCCCAAGCAGGGTGCAAAACACTTGCTTTAAGAAAATCAATTATTGGCTTCAAATCTTGGTCTTTCTCCTGTTCTGCTTTGATATCTATATTTGGTTCCACTTCATCATCATCAACTCTTTCAGTCGGCTTGACTTCAGCTTGATGGCACCTAATTAGTTCAACCTTTCTTTTAACAGTTACCGGAACTTGGCCTTTGTTGTTCCCAAACGTCATTTTATCAAAATCAATTACAAACTTCCTTGGTAGTAGATAGTCCAATCCTAATATGCATTCGTCTTCAATGTCAGCCAAGTATACTGGTGTAAAATGCCAAGCACACACAGTGTCTATGTGACAGGAAAGCTGGATGGCCAAAGGTGCAACTTTGTCATAGACTCTGCGTCTCAGCAAACCCTTGTGAGCATCAAGGTGTTAGATCATGAAGGAGTACCAGAAGCCATACAGAAGCTTTATGGTGTGACAGGACATTCTACAAAATTGTGGGGACCAGTGTGGGTAACTGTTGAGCTCATGGGCATATAGGACAGACACAGCCCACAACTTAAGATACAAGTGAAGCAAGCACACCCCTCTTCCATGCAGGATGCAATAGCCAGAGCTCTCGAATTTGAATCCTACGTTAAGTCCAGCACAGAGGTACCAAGGTTGGTACAGTCATCTGGATTCAAGGCCAGAAAAGGTCAGCTTTTAGAGAAGTTTGAGGGACTTTGCTGGCACTGTAATAAACCTGGGCACAAGAGAGCTCAATGCTGGAAACTTCAACACAGGGGAGGTGCCACAGCAAGAAAGGCTAGTATCCAGAAAGGTTGTTGGAACTGTGGAAAACATGGACATTTGAGGAGCCAGTGTAGGAGGAATATTAACAACAAGTCGGCCTCAAGGAGACCAGTAGTGGTTGGTGTTGAGCGACGCCCACCAACCCCCATCTTGAAAGTCCCAACAGCTACTGTCCAAGGCATCTACGAACTGATCCCTCAGCAACAACTTGAGGAGATCGGGTGGTGCAGTTGGGTAGGCCTTGTGTGCCATGCTTTCCAAGTTTTGTGCCAGCTCTTGCAGGCTCTCCCCTTTAGCACGGATTCTCGTCCTAAACCTAGCCCTGTAGACTTCCGACTGATTCTGGGTTCCGTACCTGAGTTCTAGAGCCTCTACCAGTGCTCTATAGTTGTGTCTGTCGGCTGTTGTCAACTGTCCAAGTATTT
>NW_013810246.1:0-504 GCF_000517525.1 Limulus polyphemus
GGAAAATCAAAAATACAGCTTATCACCCAGCTGCTAATGGGGTAGTAGAAAGATTTAATAGAACCTTATTAGATATGATCTCTCAATACTGTGAGAAGGATCAGAAAACTTGAGATGAGCAGATTCCATTGATATTACTAGCATATACAAGTGTTGAAAATGAGTCTACTCAGGAAAGTCCATTCTTTCTACTACGTGGTAGAGATGTTACGTTACCCAAGCAGGAGATACTTGCTCTTCTGTTACGTGGTAGAGATGTTACGTTACCCAAGCAGGAGATACTTGCCCTTCTGTTACGTTACCCAAGCAGGAGATACTTACTCTTCTATTACGTGGTAGAGATGTTACGTTACCCAAGCAGGAGATAGTTGCTCTTCTATTACGTGGTAGAGACGTTACGTTACCCAAGCAGGAGATACTTGCTCTTCTGTTACGTGGTAGAGACGTTACGTTACCCAAGCAGGAGATACTTGCTCTTCTGTTACGTGGTAGAGACGTTACGTT
>NW_013810247.1:0-504 GCF_000517525.1 Limulus polyphemus
ATATGTTCTGTAGAATATATTATATTGTTAAAGGTGTAACTTTATGTTCTGTAGAATAGATTACATTGTTAAATGTGTAACTTTATGTCTATCACATAGGTTACACAGTTAGAGATTTAACTTTATGTTCTGTAGAATATATTACATTGTTAAAGGTGCAACTTTATGTTATGTAGAATAGATTACATTGTTAAAGTTTTAATTTAATGTTCTATAGTATAAGGTACATTGTTAAATGTGTAACTTTATGTTCTGTAGAATAGATTACATTGTTAAAAGTATAACCATGTCTATCACATTGGTTACACTGTTAGAGATTTAACTTTATGTTCTGTAGAATATATTACATTGTTAAATGTGTAACTTTATGTTCTGTAGAATATATTACATTGTTAAAGTTTTAATTTAATGTTCTATAGCATAAGGTACATTGTTAAATGTGTAAATTTATGTTCTGTAGAATAGATTACATTGTTAAAGTTTTAATTTAATGTTCTATAGCAT
>NW_013810248.1:0-506 GCF_000517525.1 Limulus polyphemus
TGTTTAAATGTCGTTAATATCTACTGTTGTTTAATGTTGGCCTTTGACACTAGTATGTTACTAACTTTTTAAATGTCGTTAATATATACTGTTGTTTAATGTTGATCTTTGACATTGGTATGTTACTACTTGTTTAAATGTCGTTAATATCTACTGGTGTTTAATGTTGGTATTTGACACTAGTGTGTTACTACCTGTTTAAATGTCGTTAATATCTACTGTTGTTTAATGTTGGCATTTGACACTGGTATGTTACTACTTGTTTAAATGTCGTTAATATCTACTGGTGTTTAATGTTGGTATTTGACACTGGTATGTTACTACCTGATTAAATGCTGTTAATATCTACTGTCGTTTAAAGTTGGTCTTTGACACTGGTATGTTACTACCTGTTTGAATGTCGTTAATATCTACTGTTGTTTAATGTTGGCCTTTGACACTGGAATGTTACTACCTGTTTAAATGTCATTAATATCTAATGTTGTTTAATGTTGGTCTTTGACACT
>NW_013810249.1:0-505 GCF_000517525.1 Limulus polyphemus
TAATTATTAAAAAACTATTTGTTGTATCAAGTGTATACAGTCTTTATAGCTCAGCAGTAAACTAAAGGGCTTTAATAATAAAATTCCCTGCTGCGGGAACAACATAATCCCGTTGTTTGCTTTACAAGTAAAGTGAAAATATATGTGTGTAATGATACTCAAAGATATGGAAACAGTGAAAAATTGTTTTGAAAAATTTAGAAAACCAATCTTTGAGAGACTGATTAAAATAATTTAATGTAACACGGAGAAAAGGATTATCCAAACAATTTCACCTCACATACCTAATCAGTACTTAACGTAGTGTTTATGACAGAAATAAAAGGATACACAAAGTAATATACATTTAAAGAAAATCAGAACAGAATAATATGTAAGAGTAATAAAAACCTATGTGTGGATTAAACATTATTAAATTTTTGAGTGTTTGTCTATCTGTTTTTTCAGGTTTCTCCTATTATTTAAAGGTTTTTTTTAACATTAGTGTCATAGAATTATAATATAT
>NW_013810250.1:0-505 GCF_000517525.1 Limulus polyphemus
CGGAGACGTAACAATATAAATAACCCCTGACGAAGCCGTAATAGTGAAATACTGAATTAATAAAGATACATTCTGGAGATATACAACATTATATATATATTATTTGATTTACATTAACAGAAATTTTTCATAAGAAATTTCAGTTTACGTTAAACAAGATTTAAAATAATAATTTATACGTCTATGATTATTACTTGTTTAGTGGGTCATAGGTGACACTACCTAAGTTCTGTATTAAACATAAAATAAGTGTTATAATTCTCTGTAATTAATAGCCCTCCCCCTAAGTGGCACAGCGGTAAGTCTGAAGGCTTATAACGTTCAAGTTCGGGTTTCGATATCTGTGGTGGGCACAGCATAGATAGCCCATTCATAAGCGCCACAGAAATATTTTCAGGGGGGGGGGGGTGAAGACCCTGCAAAAATGACTGCAGACATTGCTGCAAAAGAGAGGTTGAACTAAACAGGTGCCATCAAGCTGAAGTCAAGCCGACTGAAAGAGTTG
>NW_013810251.1:0-907 GCF_000517525.1 Limulus polyphemus
GAATGGGTAATGAAGAAAAAACTTTAATATAAGTTTAACATAACAGCAAATGTACAACGTTTCGACAAGGTTTAGTCAACATCAGGTACTGTAAAAGCGACTGTAGTAGAGAAACGACTTGATATATATACACTATACATGTATATTCACAGTAGCACAGCGGTAAATCTGTGGACTTCGACACTCGTGATGGGCACAGCACAGACAGCCCATTGTTTTAAACCCGATACTGTATTTCATGGGAAATCAAAATTTTTGCACAGATCAACAAAAACATTTAAATGTACAAAATCAATAAGTTTTTTTTAATAAACTTCTTAATGAACTTCTTCTATTTTTGTAACAACACTTTAAAGTATGTAGAAAATGTAGGGACAAAATCCTAGAATTCACATATTCTAGAGAAGATAACTAATTCCAGGGCGGCTTGTGTTTTATCCCTACACCTTCTGGTTTAGATATATTATATCTTATATAATACACTTTGTAAAGTCACATTTCCTAGTAAGGGTATCTAATTACAGGATGACATCGAATTGGAGCTACATGTTAAGATGTTTTGAATCATACGTTTACTAATCGTTTACACTTTGTAAAGTCACATTTCCTAGGAAGGGTATCTAATTACAGGATGACATCGAATTGGAGCTACATGTTAAGATGTTTTGAATCATACGTTTACTAATCGTTTACACTTTGTAAAGTCATATTTCCTAGGAAGGGTATCTAATTACAGGATGACATCGAATTGGAGCTACATGTTAAGATGTTTTGAATCATATGTTTACTAATCGTTTACACTTTGTAAAGTCATATTTCCTAGGAAGGGTATCTAATTACAGGATGGCATCGAATTGGAGCTACATGTTAAGATGTTTTGAATCATACGTTTTAAGTTTGTACTAAC
>NW_013810252.1:0-1087 GCF_000517525.1 Limulus polyphemus
ATTTAAGAGAGGACTTGTGTCGCTAAAGTTTCGTCGGAACGAATTTACTGAAAATTAACTAACGAACGGAGACGTAACAAATTGGTGTCAGAGAGTGGGATAAAAAAAGAAAAAAAATGGAAACGAGAAGCGGCAAATCAAACTACAGCTTAGCAGATTTGATGGCAGCAATACAAGAACAGCAAAAGAAACAAGAAGAGAGACAACAGCAGTTGCAAGAAAACCTGCAACAGTGGTAGCTCGAACAACAAAATAAACAAGAAGAGAGATTACAGCAGCTGTTGGAGGAAAAAGAAAAGAAACAAGAAGAACGAGAAAATAAACAAGAAAACAAACACGAAGAACGAGAAGAGAAAGTACAACAGTTGTTAGAGGAAAAGAAAAGAAACAAGAAGAGAGACAACAGCAGTTGTAAGAAAACCTGCAACAGTGGCAGCTCGAACAACAAAATAAACAAGAAGAGAGATTACAGCAGCTCTTGGAGGAAAAAGAAAAGAAACTGTTTATTTTCTCGTTTCTTCTTGTTTCTTTTCTTTTTCCTCCAACCACTGCTGTAATTTCTTTTCTTGTTTCTTTTTCCTCCAAAAACTGCTGTAATCTCTCTTCTTGTTTATTTTCTTTTTCCTCCAACCACTGCTGTAATTTCTCTTATTGTTTCTTTTCTTTTTCCTCCAACCACTGCTGTAATTTCTCTTCTTGGGAAGAAAGTCTCCAACAGTTACAGGAAAGTCAACAACAGTGGCAAGAAGTACAAATGGAAAACATCAGTAAATTTAAAAGCGAATTATATACGTTAAAGAACGATTTGTTGTGTGTTACACAAGGAGGATACATTGACCATCGACTTAATCAGCCCCAGACAATGGCAAGCCCCTTACAGAACCCGCAGCTCAACCCTAATGCAGACATATTCAGTTCCGTTGGAAGTCACATCCCAGATATGAATGTCAGTAATAGGAGTGATCCAGTGCGAAGGAAGCCACAGGAATTCGATGGGAAAGCACCGTGGGAAACATATATAGCACAATTCGAGCTACTGGCAGAGATGAATGGATGGACAGAGGAGCAGAAAGCTGTATATCTGGCA
>NW_013810253.1:0-504 GCF_000517525.1 Limulus polyphemus
ACATAACAAGTGGGACGTGTGAGGTAACAAGTGGAACGTATGAGATAAGAAGTAAGAAATGTGACATAACAAGTAGGAAGTGTAATATATAAAGTAAGACGTGTGACATAAATGTGGGACATGTGACATAACAAGTAGGACGTGTGAGGTAACAAGTGGAACGTGTGAGATAACAAGTGGGGCTGTGACATAACAAGTTGGACGTGCGACATAACAAGTAGGACGTGTGAGGTAATAAGTGGAACGTTTGAGATAACAAGTTGGGCGTGTGACATAGCAAGTAGGACGTGTGAGATAACAAATAGGACGTGTGACATAACAAATTGGACGTGTGAGATAACAAGTAGGGCGTGTGACATAACAAGTTGGTCGTGTGTCATAACAAGTAGGACGAGTGACATAACTAGTGGGACGCGTGACATAACAAATTGGACATGTGACATAACAAATAGGACGTTTGAGATTACAAGTAAGACATGTGACATTACAAATAGGACGTGTGAC
>NW_013810254.1:0-504 GCF_000517525.1 Limulus polyphemus
GTGGAGTAGTTGTACAAAATAACGCTAAAGATGAGCATGGTGGTTATAAATTCGGTAACTAGAGCTACGCCTAGGTGTTCGTTTAGTTGTTTTACCAAATAACCCTAAAGATGAGTATGGGGTTACACATTCAGTAACTAGAGTTACACCTAGGTGTTCATGGAGTTGTTGTACCAAGTAAGGTTAACGATGAGTATGGTGGTTACAAATTCGGTAACTAGAGTTACACCTAGGTGTTTATGGAGAAGTTGTTCCAAGTAAAACGAAAGATGTGTATAGTGGTTATAAATTCTGTAACTAGAATCACACCTCGGTGTTCATGGAGTAGTTGTACCAAATAACGATAAAGATGAACATGGTGGTTATAAATTCGGTAACTAGAGCTACGCCTAGGTGTTCGTTTAGTTGTTGTACCAAATAACGCTAAAGATGAGTATGGGGTTACACATTCAGTAACTAGAGTTACACCTAGGTGTTCATGGAGTTGTTGTACCAAGTAAGGTT
>NW_013810255.1:0-504 GCF_000517525.1 Limulus polyphemus
CTATTACCAGTTACCATTGTATCCACCCACCAAGTCTATATACACGGTTATCACTGTATCCACCCATCAAGTCTACACCGTTACTATTACCACTGTATCAAGTCTACGCTATTACCAGTTACCATTGTATCCACCCATCGAGCCTACACCGTTATCACTGTATCCACCCATCAAGTCTACCCCTTTATCACTGTATCCACCCATCAAGCTTGCACCGTTATCATTGTATCCACTCATCAAGTCTACACCGTTACTACTACCACTGTATCAAGTCTACGCTATTACCAGTTACCACTGTATCCACCCATCAAGTCTACGCTATTACCAGTTACCACTGTATCCACCCATCAAGTCTACGCTATTACCAGTTACCACTGTATCCATCCATCAAGTCTACACCGTTACCACTTACAACTGCATCTATCCAATCTGACGTTTAAAGGTTGCATGGTTTTTTTTATATTAAATAATGATTCCAGAGTAGTGTATACTCTGATTAAATTC
>NW_013810256.1:0-1097 GCF_000517525.1 Limulus polyphemus
AGTAAACCACACTTACCCTGAACCCTTTATCTATGTTGGTTTTAATATTTGGGTTAAATATACTATCTCTTATATTACAGAGTTCTGTCCATGGCGAAAAGTTCAACATACATTTACACACTTCATTAATTCCAATACTAATCGTGAACCATTTAGTAATGTCGTATCAGCTTAAAACTAATGTGAGATTTTTGGTCTAGCGTTAAGTGGCCTTATATATTCTAAGATATACATTAATTGGTTAGAAGTACTTAGGTCTAACTTCATATGCAATTAGCATAGTAGGTCCTCTTTTTGCCAATTTTTCGCGAAGTAATTTAGCAAATTATACAACAGTCTATTGGAGATATTTGTATGTTTGCATAATTGTGCATTATGATGTGGATCGGGTACTTTGTATGCTGTAGTGAGCAAGGAGTTTTGTAATGATTGAAGTTTATTAATGTGTTTGGCTACTATGTTTATTCATGCGTATTCAATGACTGGACGTATGTCTTTATAATTTTTCTGGAAATTATATGAAACATGCTTTGATGGGAATTATATATACAATCACCCTGTTATGAAAACACCACTAATTACCACATAAATTCAAGGATTATTCTAAATTACACTAAAACTAATCATACACCTGGACCTTACACTGACTAAATTTTACTATCATGCCTTAAACTTTAAAACGTTATTGTAAAAATAAGCTTAATGCCTAAACTTCTATCTGGTACGTTAATCCTACTTAGTCTCTACGTTAATGATCTTGACAATGTATGTCTACTCTTGTGGTTTCCAACAGCTCCCACTTTGTTTTTACAAGAAACTGTTAAACAATTGAAATAGATCTTTTTAGGTGAAGTAGTGATTTTGAGTGGCAGGGCCAGGGATTGAAAAATGCCGCTAATTGTTTTTGGAGGAATTGCATATTAAATAGTCTGGAATCTGTTGTATCTAAATATGCAATCTGTATGATGGTAATATATCTCAGTCAGGAACTACGAGCAGTCACAAAAATCTCTGGTTTTTCACGTCTGATCCTTACCACCGAGTCCTTCCTGCTTAAAAGAGATATCTTGTGTTAAGAATTTTAAATTTCGATCTCA
>NW_013810257.1:0-503 GCF_000517525.1 Limulus polyphemus
GCTATAATTCTCAACGAACGTCTCACGTGCTCGACTTCAACAATATTCTCTCTGACTGTAGTTCAATTACTCCTTCCGTCACGTTGTGACCATCTTATATATACCAGACTACCCCCAATCTAGTAGTCTCCCGATAATTCACGAAGGTTCGAGAAGGACGTGGCGTGATACTAGTCACGTGACCTCGCTGACGCAACACTGCCCCTCCTTAGTATTGTTCGTCCCGAACAATTGCCACTTACATTAAACCAATAACAATTAACAATAACTTAATTAAATATACAGAATTACAGACACAAAATTACAATTCAACAAAGTCTCTTAATTTCACGGGACGTATCTTCTTCCGTACTGGTCTCTGTCTCGTTGGTTTCTGCTTCACGTGGAATTCATCTGCTTCATCAGGAAATGTTCTATCGTCGATAACAGTCACATCAGTGGTAGTAACTTCATCAAGAGCTTCACCGTTTCTCTTCTCAAAAACTGAGTAGAGTTCCTTCTTC
>NW_013810258.1:0-2289 GCF_000517525.1 Limulus polyphemus
GATAAAGGTATCATTTTGTATTTAATGACATTAGGAAACAAAGCCAAGATAAAGGTATCATTTTGTACTTAATGACATTAGGCAACAAAGCCAAGATAAAGGTATCATTTTGTACTTAATGACATTAGGCAACAAAGCCAAGATAAAGGTATCATTTTGTACTTAATGACATTAGGAAACAAAGCCAAGATAAAGGTATCATTTTGTACTTAATGACATTAGGAAACAAAGCCAAGATAAAGGTATCATTTTGTACTTAATGACATTAGGAAACAAAGCCAAGATAAAGGTATCCCTAATGTCATTAAGTACAAATAAATTAATCGATTTGGCCCTTCCTGTTCACGATTAGTCACTTTATGTTCCCTCATCTGAAATAAAATAGTAAAAGACAAATTATACTGACCTTCCCTGTTTTTCAAGGGTTCATGGAGCTCTTGGACTTTCATTGTAATATGTTTTGTTTCTTTACTTATATTTTCATATGGGGCAACGCTTAATTATCAGTTAGTCAAAGTTATTTTTTACCTCCTTAGTTCCTGATCTAATGTATGTCGATATTCATTATAACAACGTCACATTAATCAACGTATACAAACATAACGAAACGTCACATATTATCTAACGCGTGCAAGCTTCGAGAACATAACGAAACGTCACAAATTATCTAACGCGTGCAAGCTTCGAGAACATAACGAAACGTCACATATCATCTAACGCGTGCAAGCTTCGAGAACATAACGAAACGTCACATATTATCTAACGCGTGCAAGCTTCGAGAACATAACGAAACGTCACATATTAACTAACGCATGCAAGCTTCGGCAACATAACGAAACGTCACATATTGACTAACGCATGCAAGCTTCGGCAACATAACGAAACGACAATAAATCCATCTACAAAGATCACACTTAGTGTTATCCTCTATAAACTAAACATACAACAATGTTACTTCCAAGCTTCACATTCAACGCTGTCATAACTTACCAGACCAACGGGCATTAAGTTAATATAATTCCTGTGTAGCCGCATGAACTGTTCAGCCACGTGCAAAAAGATGAGTGCTTCAGCTAGGATGAAGGGGCTCGTAATTAACATAGCCTATTGGCATTGCTGAAGATGTGAATCTGCATCTAAGCCAGAATACTTGCCAATAATTTTATAACGTTTCCTACAACATACAGAAATAAAGGAATGTTATTCCCTAGTTGTGGAAGCTGTGGTTCCTCCAACTGTAAAACATGTTCTTTTTTCTTTTCTTTTAGGCATAAATTGTTAGTTGTATTGAAATTGGTTGGACAACAACACAAACTTGTCAGCCTGCTCTAACATCAAGGTCCAGACAAAATTTAACATAAGTACCAACATTTTGGTTAACATTTATGTGTGTGATAGTTCGATTTGTTAAAAAGTATCTTACTAGCAAGCGTTAGAGGGTGTTAACCCTTTGGCTCACTTCCCCTGGCGTGCTAGAGGTAAAATCTATAGCAATATGTTAACCACACTATATCTGCTATAGCTAGTGCTGACGAGGCCTTTCGCTCAGTGCCAGGTATTAAAATGTATGTGGACTTATTCATTGTTGTTAACGTTGAGTGTGTGTATTAGTATTTAGGCTATCATAGATACAAACGTTTATGTGGAATATGTTGTATATATCAACGTTTGTGGGGGAGGATTATGGGCAACAGTATTTAGGCTATCATAGATACAAACGTTTATGTGGAATGTGATGTAGATATCAACGTTTGTGGAGAGGATTATGGGCAACAGTATTTAGGCTATCATAGATACAAACGTTTATGTGGAATATGTTGTATATATCAACGTTTGTGAAGAGGATTATGAGCGACAGTATTTAGGCTATCATAGATACAAACGTTTATGTGGAATATGATGTAGATATCAATGATTGTGGGGGAGGATTATGGGCAACAGTATTTAGGCTATCATAGATACAAACGTTTATGTGGAATATGATGTAGATATCAACGATTGTGGAGAGGATTATGAGCGGCAGTATTTAGGCTATCATAGATACAAACGTTTATGTGGAATATGATGTAGATATCAACGATTGTGGGGGAGGATTATGAGCGGCAGTATTTAGGCTATCATAGATACAAACGTTTATGTGGAATATGATGTAGATATCAATGATTGTGGAGAGGATTATGAGCGACAGTATTTAGGCTATCATAGATACAAACGTTTATGTGGAATATGTTGTATATATCAACGTTTGTGGAGAGGATTATGGGCAACAGTATTTAGGCTATCATATAT